>NW_019396005.1:0-130198 GCF_000612105.2 Orussus abietinus
TGAGCCACCCCTTTGAATACTTCTTTTACCCCTTACGCTAGCAGTAATTGTTCTATCCAAATGAAACATTTTTTGTATTGTTCTGATCTATAAATTAACCAAGTTTCATTTGGATAAAGCAATTACTGCTAGCGTAAGGGGTAAAAGAAGTATTCAAAGGGGTGGCTCACCCTTTAAAAATGAATTTTTTCTAAAAATTCCAAATGCATGTTTCATAATTCTTCATTCCCTACATTTTGACGGTTGTTTCATGAAAATCGGTCGAGTGCTTCTATATGAAACAGCTAACTCACCCCCTTGCACGGTCAACCTTGAAGCCTGATTTCACCCCCTCAAAGTGTTTATCCGCCGATAAAAAAAAATACGGGTCCCTTAGATTTTAGTCCTCTATAACATATTTAAAAATGAACAAAATCGGAGGGCGACACCTCAGGTACCTTCCTTGTTAGAAGATCTCAATTTCAAATTGTTTTCACAACCCGTAATGTGGTATGCTAACTCTTATGACGTCGTCGCAGAGTGGCCACATAAAATTGTAAGGTCATTGAAGCTAGCACCCCCACCATATCCAGAATTTTGAACTTCCGGTCTATATTTGTGAGCTATTTATGAGCTCTCAAAAGGCGACAGAAAAAAATTGTGAACTCTTACCGTTTACGAGAAAATGATTTTTTTTAGGTGGGGGTGTTTTAAAGCTTCCATTGAAGTTAACAGCCCCACCCCTAAAAAAATTGTCAAAATAAAAAATTAAGTATGTCAGATTTATGTGCTATTTATGAGCTCTACAACGAGTCCAAATACAACCCTCTCGCACCACCAGAAAGAGGTAAACCCCCCTCCCGTACTACCGGCACACATATCAATTCATAGAATGCAATTTTTTTCTAGAATATTGCAACGCAGGATTTGAGCTATTTATGAACTCTTCGTAGAGGTTAAACTCAAAAATCTCGCCCCCCCCGGAAGGGGTAAACAATCCCTTCAAAAAGTTCAACATATTGTTATTTCTGTCCGTTGAATGAGATATTTGTTGGGGATAATTATCATTTGTTAACGAATTTAAGTTAGCAAAACACGTGACGACTAAACAACCTGTCGATGAAATTTCCCGGGGGCAAAACGGCGAAACATTATAATTTCCATAAAAAATATCATCTTCCACGGACAGAAATAACAAAATGTTATACTTTCTCTAGAAAATTCCCGATGGAAACGTGCGGTGGCGGCGGCGGGGGGGAGGCAGACACCCCATGGAACTAACCTAACCTCCTCCCATTACTAATCTGGGTGGATATTATTTATAAAAATCGTGGCTTAATTCATATAGAAGGCATTTATTAGAAATTGATTTTCACATTAAAAAATTAATCATTTGATACAGTTTATACGTGGCATTGCTGTATTAATCACGAGGAGTAGCAAGACCAGCTACGAGATGAAGCAAAAAAATAGTGGACTGTTTCTTCTATGAATAGTTAATTAGTAATTATTTCTCATGTGAAGGACTTATTTAATTCTCGCCATTTCGGGAGGTCATGTTGCGGCGATATCATAAGGGTTGGCATACCGCAGTAAGGCTTGTATACAAAATTCGAAATTTGGTCCTCCTAGGAGTAATTAGTTAGCAATAATACCTGCTATGAAGGATCATCATTTACTCGCAATTTTCATGTCTCTATGCTGCTACTAGCACTAAGGGTGGTGGCATACCCACTTGGGGGTGAGTAAAAGAATCGATTTTGGCTTTTCTGTGAGTAATATCTATTAGCAATAAATTCTGGTGTATACGTTAATTATGAACATTTGCTTTATTATTATTCTTACAATGTGGTAATGCTAGCTTTACATAAAGCTGGCATCCTCACTATTTTTTGGAAGAGTATAAGAGCAAACAATTTTTTTCTTGCGCAATAACAAAAATAAATTAGCAATAAATTTTATGTAATTGTGCTGAAGTGACAACGTCAGGTTGGAGAACATAGATATTTATGTTATGTATTTGCACAGTAATAAATAGCAATAAATTGAGCAGCATAGTAAAACTATTAGATTTTCGGTCCCTTCTGTCTCGAGATCCACGGCTGAAGATTGTTTTAGGGTGAAAGGGGTGGGGTTTCGAATCTGGCTTTTGGGTATTCCTAGAGCATTTAAATAGCACCAAAATTCTGCGAGAAGAGTACTTGCAAAATGTTATTATTTCTACCTCTGCTTTCTGGGAGCCTTTACGATTGGGGGTAGTTTTGGGGTGAAAGGAGTGGTGTTTCGGATCTGGCGCTTCGGTATTTCTGGAGCACGAAAATAGCACCAAAATACCGCGTACTCGTTTTTGCGTTAATCTCTTCCTCAGTGAAGTATGCACTGTGGGGATGCTGAGTGAACGTTCACTCAGCACCACCTCCAATTTTCAGTACAAGGGGTGGAGCACTAAAATAGCGGTAAAAAAGCATTAAATTCTCCAATAGGTTTCATTCCATATTTCCGATGTGATGATGCCTACTGTACATACATCATATGTGACGGCTGGGAACGAGTTAAAAACCCGAACACAATTGATTACGAAATTTTAAAATGTATCCTGACAGTACCACGACTACGTGTATACTGTATCCTCTCAAAACACCTTCGGTATACAAACATTTAGCGAAATATATTTATCTTTATTCAATTAATTGCGACAATAGCTCAAATTGCTTCCTTCCCATGAAAAGCTCAAATCAACTATTTTTGCCAAATACAGTAGAACATTCATTCCAATAAAGTCTCAGCTAAAATCGTTTTGCCAAGTGTCAGAGTACATTTGGTTTCACGTATGTTGTATGTACAAGATTTTCTGTTTCCTCAAATCGAAGATAAATATTAAAAACTATATCGAAACAAATAAAAAAAATAGAAACCAAATTTGAAAACAATATTTTATTTGCCGAGCATCCGAAGTATACTCCTAGCATATGATCATTTTGGTGCTCGCCAAATAAAATATTGTTTTCAAATTCAGTTTCTTATTTTTTTTTTATTTATTTCGATATAGTTTTTAATATTTGTCTTCGGTTTGAGGAAGAAAAAATCTTGTACATACAACATACGTGAAACCAAATGTACTGTGACATTTGGCCAAAAGATTTTAACTGAGACGTGCATGGAATGTCTACTATAGTTCTACTATATTTCGCAAAAATAATAGATTTGAGTTTTTTTATGGGAAGGGAGCAATTTGAGCTATTTTTGCAATTAATTGAATAAAGATAATTGTATTTGGCTAAATTTTTGTACACTGAAGGTGTTTTGAGGGGATTTCACTCCTTTTTTTTAAATAATGTTTTTGTGTCTATTATTAATAATAAAATCGGCAAATGTATTTGATACATTCCTATAATATCAAAATATAATTACTACAAACATGTAATTTGATAAGAAGTTACTAAGAATATGTACATTTCGTCTACGCGGTATATATAAATATATTTTTTTTATATTAACACCCTCAACATTTTTAATGGCATCATAATTAATCCGTTAATATGAATTCTGAAATTCTTGTATCAAATTAGGATTTAGCGACAACAAAAACCGTGAGAAACCCAATTTTATAAAACTCCAACTATTTTTACATTTGTATCCGCCATATTAAATTAGCGATTTTCAATTATTAAATTCTGTTTCCAGAATTGGGTTCAGTAATCTCGTAGATGTTGGAAAACCCATTTTTTTAATAAAAAAATGCAACAATCTGGTAATTTCCTGTCCACTATTTTGAATTTCGGAATTTTGTTGGCAGATTTGGATTTAGCAGGCACGACTACCGCGAGAAACTAGTTTTGATAAAAATCCAACCAGTTTTACGTTTTTATCCGTCATATTGGATCCACCATTATAGATTTAAAAATTTTGTTTTCAGATTCAGAGTCAATGACCCTACAGATCTTGAGTAACAAATATTTTCGAACAAAAATTCAACCATTTTTAAATTTTGTATCCGCTATTTTGAGTTTTAAAATTCTGTTACCAGATTTGGATTTAGCGACTTCAAAAAACTGCAAAACTCCTTTTTTCTTATAAAAAATACAACCATTTTGTAATTTCGTGCTCGCCATTTGGAATTGCGAAATTGTGTTGTCAGCTTTGGATTCAGTGGGCACGAATACCGTGAGGAACTTATTTTTGTAAAAATTCAACCATTTAGATATTTTTTATCCGCCATCTGGAATATCAAAATTCTGTTACCAGTTTTGGATTAAGCGGCTATACAAACCACGCTAAATCGTTTTTTTATAATAATCCAATCAATTTTGGAATTATATTATTCGTCATATCCGGTCCACCATTATGAATTTTGAAATTCGCATTCTGCTGTCATATTCGAATTCAGTGATTCCAAGATTCCAGAGAAATCCTTTTTTCTGATAAAAATCAAATCATTATGAAATTTTTGTCCGCCATTTTGAATTTTGAAATTATAGTACCTGACTTGGCTTCAGCAATCTCCAAACATCAAGAAATCTTTTCTCTATAAAAATCCAATAATTTTAAAGCTAGGATGGGTATAGTTCCTTTTCGTTCCGCGCGAGGTGGTGTCGCATGCTGGCTACCCAAAAACTATATGAGAGTCTACCTATCATATCTGTGCAAAAAACTAGTCTGTAACTGGGGCGACGTCGATGATGATAACAGAACCACGATTCTGAGAGTCCTGAAAAATTTTAAGATGCTATATCTTCACGTAGGTACTAGCGATCGGAGCCGGGTAATTTTAAAAAATTTCTAATTTTTTACACGATTTTTTAGCTGATCAGATGTTCATTTCTTTTTCTATAGTAATGGAGAGAGCAGATTCCCATTTCCCCCACTCCTGAAATCTCGATCCTTGGCGTCTCGCTCGAGCTCAAGCGCGCAAGCGCGTATCTCTCACCATGCGACGCTGTGAGTTTCTCGCTCAAAATTGTATTTGGCTCGAAACTCTACCGAGTTTCTTGATTTTCAAAAGAGATATTTTGACATGGGGTGGATCGCAATAATGCAAACCAGAATGCCGTCGAAGCAGCAGATACGGTAACGGGCGACCGTAGCGCAACCGATAATGCACCGATTACTCCGCTCCGTGGAATTCAGACGGCGTCTCAAGGGATAGGATAGCCGGATTCGTGGCCTAATGATCCTGCCCACCTCTCCGACTGCATCCGTGGCGTAGGGGAACTGTCGTCTTCGGTGAACGTGGAAGCAAGCAAACCGTATCGTTGTCACGACGACGAGCAACTAATTCGCTAGAATTTCCGATGAGTTTAGGCTCGTTACTTCCCTGCGTTCTTTCAACACGCGGCCTTGGCGAGGAACCCTGCCCGCTCGCTTAAGTTTCCGCGGATTAACAAGTTAAAAGGAACGTTACGAACGGCTCGTTGAAAATTCCCGAGGCGATACGTTGCAAAGGGGAATCGTTAAGGCAGCTTACCGAGACAAGCGTGAAAGTTTCTCGCAGAGAAGCGTCGGAGATTGTTGCGTGGCTTGTTAATCGTTCTCGAAGAGGCGATTTCTTTGAAACTACAATTATAAAGTCGTTGTATTTCAAGACGGATATGGGTAGAACCCCGGCGCGAAGAATTATTGGATACGTCGCTTCAATAATTTCCGAACGTCGGGACGGATCGAGTCCCGTGGCGTTACTTAATCGGAAAAATGAGAAATCCTGCCTGGGACCGACCGTCCTACATGTTCGCGCAAAAGCCTGGACGTTCAGCTACGTGTTTCTCCGCTGCGTCAGCGGCGCGGTTAGTGTCGCGGTTACCGTCACGGTTACCGTCACGGTTAGTGTCAGCGCATGACGCAGGGACATACGGCTGAATCTCGGGACCCGTAAGCGGATGCAAAGTGGTCAGCCGTACTTTTCTCTCGTTTACCTAGCAAAACGCTCGTGGATTTTTATTCCGGGTAAATGGCGGAACCGCGATACGCGAATTCTTAAAATCATTGCAATTTCAGGACGCCCCGCAGCTTCATCTCGTCCCTTCTTAGGTCGGGGATCGTTTACTCGAGAGCGGCGATAGCGATTACCCGAGGATGTCGCTCGGACCGGGCCTCGTGGGTTTGTTTTTTTTTTTTTGGGGACTCGCTTCCAGATGGTTAAAGCCAGTCAAAGACCTCGTCGAGCAAAGTAACGAAGATACTTTATTTTCGATGCCTCTTGGTTTTACAGGAACGACTCGTAGACTCGGTCAAGTCAAGGGGCCTAGCGTTCGCCGAGAGTTACAGGTGCCTTGCACGCAGGTTACAGAATGGAGACAGTTCAAACTTCAATAGATCAGAGAGCGAGCCCTTCGGAGCGGGCCTTTTTATACTGACCTAGGATGTTCCTAGGCGCGGAGGAGGATGCTTATTGGTGGGTTTTTAAGATCGAGGAGGAAAATGTCTCATTGTGATTGGCTTGGGGACAGGTCGAAGGGGAAACAGGTGGAAAGTGTCTTTTTCTAGAGAATCTGAATGTTTGACGTTTCCCAGGGCTGTCATCTAGTTTGGGGTGCATAAGTACTCGGATAAACAAAGGGGAGATAAGAACAAGGGAGAGCATGTCTCCAGGAGCGTTTCGGAGCGCGAGACGCGTTGCTCAGTCTCTTTCTTAATATTACTTAAAATAAAATGTTAGGTAGGGACCTAACACCCTCTCCTTCGTCGCGAGGTCCTATCGCTTAACTTTTAATCGAATCCAGATATCGACTGAACCGGAATAAATCGCTTTAAGGTGGCGTAACCTTGCTTCCCTTTGACGAGGAGTACGGGCGTAAACGCCGCCCGAAGAATTTATGATTCTCCAGCATGATTTTATAGTGAATATGCAGTTCAGTTTCGGTATTACCTATACATCGCCTCGTCTCGGTGCGTTTTATTGGCCCGAGCTTAACAAAGACAGGGCGACATTCGCGGCACCGTCGTCCATTTCGGAATATTACCCGCAGCCCGTTATCACGCCGATCGCGTATACGATCTCGTCTCGCGATTGTCATCGCGATAGCGACTCCGCGAGGAGCGGGATTCGATCTCCCCGCCGGGCCGCGTCGCGATGCAGCGAGTATGCGCGACGACATTGTCCTAGTCTCGCATCCTTTATTTCGCTCGCGCGCAAATGCGCGCGTCCTGTCACCGTTCGCGTTTCGAGCCTTTCACTCGCTGGAATCTGTGGAATCGCTCGCGCGAGTCGTCTCCTCGCTCGGTATCCGCGACCACATGGGCAGTGCGTCATTCCAGAGCGCGTCAAAATATCAATACGCGAGATTCTCGATCGAACGAATCGACGTTTCTACGTAAGTCCAATTCCTTTGATTTCAAACGACCGTCGACTTTGAGCAAAGCTTTAGCGTTACGATTCAATCTTTTTTATTAATTTTTTAACCAGAAGGGTGGAAAATTAGGTCACTCCGTGTGCCGTGGAAGTCGTTCTCAATGGGGACGTACATTGAAAGGAGATAAAATCGCGGAGTAAAATGGACTCGAGCTTGTGTAGTTTCTCCCTGGGATACCAAATTAATTCCTGGATGCTTTTAGATTGCGGGAATGCTGAATGGCCCCAACGAGCTCGAGGAGTTTCGTTTCGGTAGCGATCGTTCGGTTCTTTTTTTCGTTTATTATCTGCTTATTATATCCACACGTTTTGATTTAAATCGCGGAGACGAGTTCGAAAAGTAGATTATTCGTTATGGTTATTTTCACCGTTTTGTGTCTTTTTAAAGGTGACTCTTTGGTTAACTTTTTTGTTTAATTCACATTCTCGTGCCTCGAGGTTTGATTTAAATGAAACGAAACTATCCCGGGCGTATTCAAAAGTAACAGGACGTTTTTCAACCTTCCCAAACAGCTTTCAACGTTTTATTTACTCGGCTAAAATAAATTACCACTACTGGCCGTCGGTCTTGGATTTCTACGCTGTGCGAGTTTTTCCATTAATTCATTATCGTGTTCCGCAACAAATATAGACTTTTTATAGAGTGCTTTTACCTTCCAGGCAGAGCATTCGGACCATAATTTCAGTTACGATCACGTTTTCTTTGAGCGTCATAGATATCAAAATATTTGGATATATACATGAAAATGTATTACACGGAATTATAGTTTCATTAGATTAATTAATGTCATCAAAAACATTACTATAAATTCCAAAATTATTGGTCAAATGGAGAGAATGTTCGATTTGTTTGTAAAACAGACCCTGGCTAAACAGAGTTTCAAATCGAGAGTCAAACCGATCGAAATAACTTATAGCCAGTAAAGATTAAAATTTTGTATACGCGTTTTGGCTGAAAACAAATCACCGATACCGTTGCGATTTCTGTGGAACGTTTCAGTTTAGTAAATTGCAAGTGCCAAACATTAATAAGTAATGGATTCTCTGTCGAATCGCCTTTGTGTATGTTAGAAGCTGTACCAAGAGGACTTGAAATTGACGTGGATTTTTATTTAAATTTTAAAATCATTGCCCCGGCGTATCTGGTCCAAAGATCCATTTGCCGATGAACGAAGTAACCGTCTAACAGAGCTGCAAGATTTTATAACAATTCGTGTTCTTGTTACCGTTTGTTGAATTGGATGCAATTCCCTAAATCGAAAAAGGACTCCTTTGGTCTAGGCGCTTATTCGTATATCAAAGTTACGGACGATTCTTTCCGCTAATTTCGAGAAATAGGGAGAACCTGTAATGTCAGTCTAGCTTACTAGGTAAAGAGTTACTTTTAGACCGCCTTAAAGCTGGGACAGAAAGGGACTTGAATACGTAGCTTTTGAAAAGCGCGTTAATCACGTTGAGTGTTTTAAACAAAACGTAGTGCACCCTTGTCAGGGCATAACGCCTTCTTTGTTTGTTACGATTTCGCTCAAGACGTCCGATTTACTCGGCGAGCTTTCAACGCTTAAAATGCTTTTCCGTGCTTACGAGAGCTTACCCCAATGTACGTGGCACCAGACTAAGCCCATATAGGAGATATTTAGGCGGTTAAAGCGTTTCAAACATCGAAAGCGGGTTGAGTGTTTTAAGAGGTCTTGAAACAATGTCAGACTTGACGGAAAGTGACGAGACGCTGCCCATATCTTTATTGTTTTACTTTTAACTCCGAAGTGCTCACGGTATTTTCCATTTTAAATGGCGTGTACGTTTATTTGTGTTCTTTGTAGCAGTAATGGAGGGCTAGAAGGGTAGGACGAGCAGAGAAGTAACTCGAGGATAATCGTTTAGCGAATGACGGACAAAGTTTCACGAATTTCGGCGCATTTACCTGCACGCTTCTGGACAATCATGTATACTGTTTATGGAATGAGCCAGCATATGAAAAGCGTATATATCCACTATATTTTCTATTACAATTGCTTCTTTATATGTCCTGCATTGAGAAAAAGTAATCGTGAAATAGGTACCAGTACCTAAAAGAGATATACAACTATAGAAAGAATTATTTTACAAACTGTAGTTATTGTATGCCATATCATTTTAAAAGTCTGGCGTCTATTTCACAGCTCGTGTGGTAATCTTTAATACTATTCTTTCTCAGGGTACGATCAGGATTATCGACATATTTTTTGAAGGTATCACCGAAACCATCGTTCTATTTATTCATCTTTTCCCTTAAAACCCAACTTATTGGTAACGAGTTAAGCCTTATAGTATTTATCATGACTTATTTGAGTACACTTTGGCCAGCGCGCTTCAATATGTCGCAAAACGAAATGGGAGATCTCTCCCAACGGTCGTGCAGCGGCATATCGCGAAATAGGGTGGAATCTCCCAGATCGGTCGGCAATGCAATAAGGATCGAATGCCGTAAGGCGTTCGATTACGGGGACGAGAGGAGCTGCACTTGTGAAAAAGAGTGGAAATAGGATAATTTAGGATACAAGAGGAAGATGTGAATTCACGTATGCCTTAGGTCGATTCTCTTTTAGAATTGATTAGGAAAGAAGTACAGGTAGAGACAAATTGGGTGTCAGTAATGCATATAAGTATTCAAAATTAGTACGCTCCGTCTTTCTCCGGAAGTCCAGGAGCGAGGATACACCTGAATTGCAAACATCATAGCTTAGAGTCCGGAATAGAGGAAAAAGAATAAATCGAGAAAAGAAAGAAGAAAGAAGTAGTGAGCGAAAGAGTAGGAATAGAATAAGGAACCGTTGAAGAGTATTCCACGAAAGGTTAAATTCAACGAAGTAGGACGTGCTCATGTAAATACCTGCGAGGACATTGCCTGATCTTTTCATAAGACTAATGGTATTGCACTTTCATACCTTCTATACGTTTCCTTTTGTTTCTTTTTTTTTTTAATCGGATGAAACGAAAATTACACAAATAGAAGGCAAGGTGCAGTTCTAATCCAACGTTTTAGATTAGAAAAAATTGTATAAAAATTAAAAATCGGTGCGTGGCAACCATGCGCGTTAGAAGGGAAACTTCAAAGTTAACGAGAATGATTACATATTAATAATTAATCTTGATTGCTCTTTCACGAAATGCCGTTAGTCGTTCGATACTAGTCCTTTCGGACATAATTATTCATTGTTTTCATTTATATTAATTTCATTTCACTTCAAAATATGCCAATAAGAGAATAACGCTCTATATTTTTAGGCGATTTTAATGTCAACTTCGCCGAGCCAAAAGTACAGCCACTGGTTAACTTTTTAGACAAATTGAAATTATGTGACACTAACGATAGCGTTTCTGCAAATTGTATTAATATTAAAACAAAGAGATGAATGTGAAATGTAATTATCTATAAAATAAAAGCGTTCCGAAAGGGGCGCTTTTCATAACCTGCGAACTTACACGTGTCACCGTGCCATAAGAAATTTCACCTTACAATACATTGCGACGTGTAGGGACCTCAAGATATTGCTTCTGTCCCTCGACACGTGTGCACCATTCGTGTGATAAAACACATTCGAGGTATCCCTTTACAGTAAAAATATCGCGATGCTCATTTTCCTTTAGTTTGACCTAAAACATAGTCAAAGCGACCATTAATTTCGGGAGTTTAAAGGGTGTTGTGGATTAATTAGCGTCGCGCGGATTTAGGGCGTTAAGACGAGAGCGGCATCGCAAAGCGGTCGAGATTTACCGCGTACTTTTTTCCTTAACGCTAAGCAGAGTGTAAAATACTGCCGAGGAGACGCGTTCTTTGCTAGTGGCGCTCAAGTTGAACGACACAGAGAAACGTACATACGTTTCGAACAAATCCGCGAAGAGGCGCGCAGAAACTCGACTCGGTCGGCTGCTCGCTTCCCGAGAAAAGCCTTCGTTCGAACGGACAATGGCGGCGCGCACTCGCGATTCCGTCGTTCGGGGAAGCGCGATTGTAACGAGCATCGTCATTAAATCATATCATTCCTCCCTGCATTTCGGAGACCAGGTTTTCCCCGAATCATGAATATTCGCGGCGTTGTTCGAATCGCAATCAATACATTACCGCGCTATACCGAATCTGCGATCGACCGACAGCACTTCTATAAATAGGAAACGGGGAAAATTCATTATTTCAAGTCGAGATGTTTGAGCAAAAAAAATACTGATTAGATCGATATAAAACGTCATTTGCAGTCTGGGCTTTTCCCTTTCCTCGTTGTAGACACCCAACTGTGCTTGACGGCACGCGAAAAACTGTTGAAACTTTCATACGTTTCGCGCATCCCAGATGGCCCTCCGACTCGGAAAGAGAAAGAGAGAGAGAGAGAGAGAGAGAGAGAGAGAGAGAGAGAGAGAGAGAGAGAGAGAGAGAGAGAGAGAGAGAGAGAGAGAGAGAGAGAGAGAGAGAGAGAGAGAGAGAGAGAGAGAGAGAGAGAGAGAGAGAGAGAGAGAGAGAGAGAGAGAGAGAGAGAGAGAGAGAGAGAGAGAGAGAGAGAGAGAGAGAGAGAGAGAGAGAGAGAGAGAGAGAGAGAGAGAGNTTTGGGAATGAATTTTTCTTCGTATCTCTGTTTGCCTTCGAATACCGGGACCATGCTGGCGAAACCTGTACGATGCAGTGTATTAAAACACTCGTGCAGATTTCGCAAATTTTGCGGAGAAACCAAAAGTCACCGAATCGAATTCTGATGTGAGAAGGGGTTAAGGGAAAAAGTTAATACAATTTAATGAAATAATTCAGACAAAAGCCTGCACTTTTTCAATGCACGTACATTTCGACATTCAAAATATTTCTAATAAAGTCGTAAACAAAATTAATATCATCACTTTCTATATGCGTCAAGAGATGAACATAAAACAAATATTCCGATTTTGCAACTAGACAAACAAGCAGAAATTTCAAATAACACGATAATCGTTATTGTTCTTATTTCCAAATAACTTAATTATGATCACTTTGAAATTTCATCTCCTTGATATATATCCAAATTGTTCATGGTATTCATTAAAGCACTTTCTATTGCATTTCCAGAATAGGATAATTATGGAAACATTGACGAGATAACGAATCGTTTCATCCAGCTGTGCGAACGAACCGAAACCGGTGAGATTATTATGTAAATTCCAGATTTTAAACAGTCCATTAATTATGCTTTTTTCCGATCAGGACAATCGTATGATATTTCTTGTCGACCGATAGTTGTGAAACATTCATCCTCGAAGAAGGAGCGGGGGTGAAATCGGCTTATCACCTTCGGAAAATATGGGATAATGATTTTTAATTTTTTTTTACTAACAGTTTATAACTAAAAGCACCTACTCTGTTATCGACATCGCCCCACTGATAACACGACGATTCTTTTGTCCGTTTTATTTACGGTAATCTGGAACATGTTTTCATATTATGTGATTTACTGGACAGATCCATCAGGACGCACAAGAAAATTGTACGTGTTTTTAGATGCTTTCCGAAGTAATAGAGAGTGAAGCAAATTCAAAGAGAATGCGTTTACGCAATCGCTTCGCCCTCTGGATTTTGTTTACAAAAAATGTAAACGTTAAGTTAGGTGGACATATTATAAGACCCATTTAATAAATTCTTTTGGATGTCATTGCAATATTTCGCTACTTTCCGCGGGTTGGGAAGAATATGACAACGCATTACGCGCGTGCGTCCCATGTAGCTTGCGAAGCAAAAGAGAAAAATAAATGTAAAGGCCATTAGAGTCAAAGCACCTCCGCGGTAATTATACTTTGTCTCTTCACAGGATGTTCCAACGATATTTACAGCCGGTTGAGGGCCGTCGAAGAATTATGCATTGAAGCGTGGGTGAATCGAGTTTGCCACTTTCGAAGGAAGGCGAACAGTTTCTCACTACTGACAGCGTAGCGTGAGCTACTTAACTATCAATAATAATAATAAGTAATTGGAGTACCGAAGAAGCCGCTTTTAAAATACTTTGGCGATTTAACGAGTAAATTTCTTTTAAGCCGTAAGAATTTTTTTCCTCAACTTCCTTTGTGATTTGGTGAATTAATATTAATAGTTTTTTTGTTCCTTAGATTTATTAAATATATCGTTAAACACGAGCATCGAATTCAAAGGAGATATTGCACGGTGATCATGACGATTCAATTCAAAAGAAGCATTGATAAAATGTTTACAATAAACGGTCTTCGAGGTAATCGACGGGGAAATTCACCAGCCACGAAACGCCACTGCTCCTGAGATATCTCTTCTCAATTCGTCGCGCCCAGGTAGATTACTTAACAGTTTTTATCACGTGGAAGTTTGCAGTGTCCAGGTTTAGAGTTTCTTCTGGAGTCACTCTATAGATTGTTCAATTTGTTACGCGACCGATCAATTGTTTCGTATCTCGAATATCCCTGAATATTTTAAAGAACATTAACACCGTCGAAATTTCTCTAAGGAAATTTTTTAAGCTTTATCGAGAACGCATCGATAGTAGAATATCGAGAAATGCTAAATTAGTCTAACACTTTTGTCGATATTTTAGCGCAGGTCGAGCGAACCCCTTTTCTCAGCGCGTTCATGCATTGTACAGTGAAGATAGAAAGTACACGGTCGCAAATTATACGACCATCGAAGTTAAAACGTGGTTGCCAGGATTATACACGATGGTTAGCAATAACGGTGCATTCGGGGATAAAGTAAGGGAAATCCTTCATGGGAAAAAGACTTGAAATCACAAAATAAAATATCCAGGTACGCATGAATTTTTACGTTTAAGAAATCCAATTTCGACAATAAATCAGATATGCGTGCATTTGATTAATTTCAAGACCTAGCCCAACGTAATAATTTGTATATCCCTTTAGGGCGATTTCATAGACATTCGTCTCAATTAAGTACGAGATCCATTATAAAAAAAAAAAATAAAAAAATAAAAAAAAACCGTGTAACGCTACAAATAAAAATCTTTCGATTTAGGTTTTTGGTCTTACGGGATAAAATGTGAATCAAATACTTGTGAGAGTTTTTTCTCAGGTTTTTTGGGGGACGAAAAAAAAAAAAGAAGGTTAAATTGAGTTAGGCAAATTCATAACCACAATGGCAAATGCCTGTCAAAGCGAACGCGAGAATCGAGACGGCGACTTTTGGAGTGATCCAAAAGACGATCGTTTCTCTCTGTTCTGAAAATGCGATATCTCCTTTCCCAGGATCCCTGTAGAGGCATCGTCCGAGGCCGGAATCACGCGTCTTAGTCCTCTCCGCCGCATACTGCGCGAAGAGACGGCGCGAAATGAACTGGCGTCGACGCGGAGTGCATCCGCAGTAATCCCGGTTGCCACGGAGAGATCGCAATTTCGAAATTACTCGCCGAGGGCAATCATCGCGTCCATCCTTCCGGGCCGTCTACATAGGTCGCGAAATCGGGAATCCTCGGCAGGCATAGTCGAAATCGCGAGTTCCCAGGGGAGATCTCTCTCCGCGACTCGGACAGCGCGTATCATCGAAACCATGGACATTTTCCCGGGCCGAAATCGGGACTTCGATTTCTGCCAAATTTATGCAAACGAACGTCGACGTTGATTTTTTTCGCAAATGAAGATTAGGCCGCTTGTACACGTACCAGCAAAACCGGCGTCGGCACCGACTTTTCCGCCGAAAACAATCTAACTTACATTTATTTACGTTATTACCATCGAAAAAAACCGGCACCATCACCGATTTTGCCGGTCGGGTGCAAACGGCCTTACAGCTTTAATACTCGCGATATTTTCATGAACGAAAATCGAGTACTCGATTGCGCGATATTTATGCATATATTTGGGAATTCGATTGGGCGTAGAGACGAGGGAATTGCAATTCGTCGAAACGGAGATCGGCCCTGGAGAAAGTTGCGGATTTGAGTGCGTTAATTTAATTGAATGGATAAACGTGGATATCGTTGCACTTTATTGTTCATTTGCCTGCAAGTAATACCGTATTCATCCTGGCTCGAAGATTCGAATTCAAACTGTTTGGTGGTAGATTTTAGTTCTTTTAAAATCATCTTTCTGTGTAACCTTCTGGTTCCAGCGATAATTGTGACCGACGCCGCTTATAACGTTTTGACACACGTATCGCTAGAAAGCTCTATCAAGTTTGACATGTGTAAATTTCCGGATGATATGTTCTTGAAAATATTCACGGTCAGCACTTCTTCGTGAACATCTAAATTTAGGACCGTTCAAACTTAAGGTGAAGTGAAACACGTCGAGGAACTTGATCAACGTCGATAAAGAAGATTTTTCTAAATGCCTACGTTGCCGACGTTCGTTTTTATATTGACAGCTGGGTCGAATTATATTGTGTATTGTATCAAATGGCATATTCCACCTGTCGTTTTCGTACAATAATTATAAAGAAATCGTAGTAAAACTCCAGAAATCCTCTGGATTCATGCCTTCTGGGGCCCTAATTGACTGCAGAGGGACTCCCTGCGCCATCTGTGATTTCCAGGTCAATTAAGTCTTCACTCCGAGACCTCGTATTCCCATCGTTTTGGCATACAAGCGCATACAACACTTTTTTTGCCTTTATCTCTTTCAAATACGAATTTATCGATTACCACAGTGTTCTAAATTGTCATAAAATTGTCCTGACCCTTTCGATTCTTATATCAGAGCCTTCGATAATTGTATATTGATCGAAATATGAGAACTCGACGCCATTTTGGTTCTGGTCTGGATTGAATTAAAAAAATTTGTTTGAAAAATCCAAGTTTTCAATGTGTCGGGACAATTCTTAGATGTGGAGTGATGTGTCAAAGTTTCGGACAGTTTGGTCTAATACCCTTAAAAAAAAGTGTTGTATTCGAATCGACTGATTTGAAGGATGTTTCACTTTACCTTAAGGTTTCCTTGATCGAAGGGAATATTCATAAAGGGACAAAGGCAAAATGACCCGAGATCCATTCCAGGGATCACGGGCAAAAAGACGTCGTTGTTGCCTAAACAACTGATAAGGCTGAACTAAGGCTGTCTCTACAACCAGCGGACAGAAAGAACACTTAACCCAGAAGCGAACAGTTGGATCTCTTCGATACGTTTCCTTGAGGCATACGGATATCGTTGTAGCAATAAATAGTTACCTGCGAGATCTACAGAAAATCTAGACTTGTCAATAGTAGAGTCGTCACACTAATTTTGCCTCCAACACGATGTTCGTTCACAACGCGGTAATAGGACGTGGATCGGTAAGCAAAGCCACGAAATTCGCCCGAAGTATTTCCATTCTTGTTTGTTTAACACTGACGGCCGGAAATTTTTTTCATTGACTGTTAGCTTCCGCATGGAATGGCAGGGCAGAACGGAATCACGTTTACGTGATGCCAGCTGGTAATCACTGGTTAGGCGAACTCGTGTATACATGATAGCGGCCATCAAAAGTTAAGTCAAGACCACATAATTACTTTGTGGAAACGTAATTCCTTTGTTGAACGACATAGCGAAATTTAAATCCCGATAAACCGCAAGCCTTATCGCCGACGTCGCAGGCCGCGTCAAAGGAGAGGAACTGATAAGGATCGTTTTTGAAACGATTCCGAATTTCTCTCTTCTTATCAAGGCCAGGCATTTACAGCAGCTCGGAGTTTCAAGAAAATCACGTTTCTTCGTGTCTCTTGTCCCGATCTAAAGTGATCGGGTCATGGTCATCTCTTCGGTTTCACTTCCTGTCTGACAAGGAAAGTATCCCACGTGTACTTCATCGATTTTGTTGGTTCTGACTTATGTTGCAGTACACCAAAAAATAAGACACGTATTTTTTTTTATACGTGCTAATGCGTAAGTTTAAAAGGGAAAGATCACTCCCTAACAAAACTTTGTGACGTTATCTCGAAAAAGGAATAATATTTCTCGACCGGGCCACCTGCAATCTATGGGTGGTTTTTCCTCCTTAAATGCGTGAATTCGAACGTACAAAAAAAGTACGTGTTTCTTATTTTTGGATGTACTTCTATAAATATTAGAAACAATAAAACCGGGTGTTATACCTGGAATATTTTCCTTGCGAGATTATCTTAATTTCACAACGCAGATTTCAAGAAATCATAGCCTACGCTTTTTATTTTCAGCGTTCACCCTGACCGTAGAAGCTACAATGATGTCCCACTACGAATTAATAAAATTCAACGCTAAGAATTGCTATACGCAAGCAAATCACCTTGGCACAGCACAAAAATTTAACCCTTTTCATACAAATGAAAATATATTAAGGGATCTTTTGTTGAAAACGTTTTTTAGATTCAAAATGAAGATAAATGTTTATTAAAAGAAACGATAGACGTCAAAAACTTAATAAAGGGAGCTGTACCCTGTTGAGCTATTCCTGCACGTAGACTAATTTTCATGTATGCTGACAGACGTGAATAATGCCTTTCCATCGTACGCTGGTGACATCAAATCCGCAGAGCAGGCATTCACGTCCGCAATTGTAAGTGCAATGATACTTATGATGTAGTTTGAATTAAAACCTTAAATTAAGAAAAATATAAATCTCTATAAGAATATTATAAGAGTATAGGAATTTCAACCAAAAATGTTTCTTTAAGAAGCCTCGCATGATGAAACAATGTAAACAAAAATAATGATATAAGTGCGCTAAATATTCGGTCGAAGGATTAGTCTGTATTTTTGCGTATGCTTGCTCGTTGTCTCGTAACTGGAAATTCGTTCATACTTTTGTCCGAACCTACGCACGCTTAGGCCAAAAATACAGTTGTCAGAGTCTACACGGAAAAGAAAACGCTGAAAGTGCCGAAACCGTTTTTAATAGCACGGTTAATACGTTATCGCGTGCACCTCAGTAATTCGTGGTTTACCATGTAATAACGAAATGGAAATATCGTCGATAGATGTATTATTGGTGAATAAATGCAATGACAAGGAATTCATTAGTTTTATATATCCGAGTGGTAAAATATTTTCTGGACAAAGGCATCCGTGGTCCGGACAGTCAGTAAATAATTGGTTGTTAGATAATGTACACACCCAATGTGCTATTACTATTTTGTTCCAGGTAGAAATCATTCGCTACATACAGTATCGGAGCATAGGATTGCAAAAGTGGATTATCGATCGATCGTGTCACTTCTCGTAACATGGAATACCGATCTAAAATTTGTAACAACAAATAAGTTTAAAGCGAATGCCGATACATTATTTCTTTGTTTACAGTATTTTACCAGATATGAATAATAATTTGTCCACAGCTGGCAATATTTGCATAATCATTGACCTCCAGAATTAGTCCCAAAAATAAATACTTTTGTGCCCCCAAAATCAATTAAGGCAATGTAAAAGTCAGCAAAAACATCCACACAACCGTGCCATTCGACGAGCACGTCATAACTAGATTTCCAATAGAAAAAAACCAGTCTTTTACCCTACAAAAGCTTTAAATAAATTTTTAAGCCGTAAACTCATTTCACAAATTTAAACGAATCTCGTTTTCTCTACATTGGCATCTAGCAAAATACTTTCACTCAGAATTTTAAAAACAATCATTCCATAGTTGACATATTTTTCAGATGACGGACGTGAAGTCGACGATTATCATTTCATTCAGTCGGCCGATTTTTCACATCGTTCCATCGCTAAACCACCCTAAAAACTTTACCTGGAACGTCCAGAAGAGGCAGTGTTGGTTTCCTGGCAACGACGTCCTGATTATGGAGAACCCGACAGAAGGAATTTTCGGGCGAGCGAGTGGGGGGTCGAGTCGAGCACGCGGATCCGGGACGAGGCAAGCCGAAGGGCACGTCGCCGTCTCCACCAGCTGCGACCGCTCCCTCGGCGGTTCCGACGACGAATGGGGCAGGTCGGTGCGTGGAACTCCGTGGAAACGTCAACGGCGGTACGAATTCAATTTCCAGTCCACGAGTCCGGATAGCCAGTCGGCCAGAAGAGTACCGGGAGGTACCGACGTCCTCGAGTCCACGGAAAGCCCGGGGAGACCGGCGAACTCGTAACGGCGGTTAAACCGGCACGAGTCGAGGAGACGTACCTATCTCGAGCCTAGCGACGTCCCGCGAAAGGACTCCTTCGGTCCGCTCTCGAGCGGGCCTCGCCTGGCGCTTTCGCGTCAACGGTTCACTCGCACCGCGCGACGCCAATTCCCGAGGTCTCGAGCGGCTCGGTCCGCGACTCGGCGACTGGTCGGTGGCTCGCAGAGACGAGAGGCCGCCTCGTCGCCGTGGATTCCATCGACGTACGTCCCTCCGACCGTCTCTGACCCAGTGGCGAGGTGGGACTCGCCGGACTCGCGAGTTGGCACAGGTGCACGTTTACCGCGGCGGTCTTCCGCGTCGCAGTGTGTCTGGATGAGCGCCGATGTGTGTCGCCGCGCGTTCTCTCGCTGATGTCGCCGCCACCGCCGCAGCCGCTCTACGCGCGGCCCTGCGAACGCGCAACTATCTGGGCCACGAACTACGGACGCGCGCTCAGGTGGGGACACCTGTTCGACGAGCGGGGCAACGCTCGACCCGTGTGACCAGCAGTCCGCAGCGTCACCATCGGGCGCAGGCTGAACGAGAGTTGCGACGACGGCCGGTAAAGTAGGTTGTCTTCGACCTCTTTGAAAACCCGCGGGATTGGTGACTAAAGTTCGAAAATATTCGGTAACATAAAATCGGTGAAGGTAACTGTCATACATACCGTAAGTTATCGAGAATATCGAGAATTTACGAGAACGTTTATTTTTTTTATTTATATACTTGACGTTTCTTTATTTAAGTAATATTTCTTTCTAATACCCTTCGAAGTTCAAGTTAAAGAGTAGTAAATATTATAACGAAATATTAATTATAGACTTTTATTTACTTCCAGCTAAAAATATTTACGTGTAACTTCCCGGGAATTCCATGTGATTTGGCCCAGAATAGGCCCGATATTTTATTAATCCGACGGCGTCATTGGACGAAGCAAATGAGAGGTTTTAATTGGTCGCAGCAAACGTACAACGGAAGTTCTCCCACCCCCGTGTTTCTCTGCAATCGATAGGAACTTCTCATTCCCTCCGTCGCAAATATTTAAATTTTCATAATGTCTCGGAAAATAAAGCTTTGGAGAAATTACCGATAGATTCTCAAGAATGTTTCATCGTTCTTGACGTTATTTATAGCGTTTAGAACTATACACGCGCTGTCATTCGCGACAGCGTCGAGAAACCTTTACGGAAAGAAAGAAACATCTTTCGTTTCAAGAATTATGATCTATAGATGAATAAATGACGTGAAATTAATGATCACAATATTCTTGGCGGACGTGTCGAGATAAGGAGCGATGCGTAGTGCGTAGGATATTATTGTAGGGAAGACGGGGAAATGAAAATGATTAAAGTGAGTCTGGTAGATAGCGCTGGTGGAGGAGGTAGTCCAGTTTGCGGAAGTTGCACAAACTCGTGCTTGGACGTTCCGTGGCACGAGTTGTTACGTTCGTTTACCGAGAGATGGCGCCTATTCAAAGCGCGAAAATCATGTACATTTGAACTTGGGTGGACTATTTCTCAACGCAATTGCGAGGTAAGTCTTAAAACGTAAATGTCTTATTTTTTGTCTTCGTAAGAATATTTTTATTCACGTTGTTCCATGTCATCAGTTCCAATGTTGATCAATAGATTCAACCGAGGGACGCGACAGAAATAACTTTCAAAATAATAATTTATTTATAGAGTTGATACATCGTAAATATACACGACGAAAGTACAATTAGTACAGTTCACTAATGTTATCGTAATCAACGCGAATAGGCACTGTGTCGTCCGTGTAAAGACGAACGGCGGTAAATACCGACTGAAATCCCGCTACACGTACGATACAGTTAGTTTATTGATGCAGGGGGATTCCATACTTATGACCGACCGGTTAAAATTCTTTAAGAACATAACGACGAGCGAAGGTCATTTGCGTCAACCGCTGATCGAGGAAGATATACCAGATGACATTGATACAAGTCACCGCTAAGTAAGTTAAAACCTAGAAAGATTACAAACGTACATATAAAAAAGTGAATGATCTTGCTTACATGGAAACATTGACGCTTCATTTTATGCAAATTCCGTGCGTATCACTGAGGTTTGAGAAATTCTTTTTCAATATTTCCAGTCAATACGTCCCTATATAATAACATAATTAACGTTTCCCCGTTTCATGTTGAATGAAATATTATTATATATAATCAACGTAGCTTGTAGACAAAAATCTCCGAACTGAGCAAATTGGCTCATAGATTATTTCCAATTTTAACCATCTCTCATGTACGGACAATATAGCAGTTTGTAAATTTACAGAGTTATCACAAGATTTATACGTACTATTCGTTTGTATGTAAGTTTTCAATGCCATAAAAACTTATTTGATTGAGAAACTTTTTCTCGAATAAATAGAAAAAATATTGTACACAAGTCCAGTACATTAGGATAGAATAAGAATTTGATTCTGGTGCGGAAGAAATAGTTAAGAAATAGATCCACGTTAATGGCGGATAAAGGCAAGATATGCACTGTTTCTTACCGTGATATCAAATAAGCCATACCTCTAAAATGTAGAGATATTTTACATGGTATCGGTAGCATTGTATTGCGAATTAACATTCTATTCGAGTTAAGTGAATTCGAGAGAGTAGTAACTAGTGATATATGTAATGGTCGCAGTAATAAATTGCAGATATAAGAGATTTGCTGAACATAAAAGATATAGCATCAGATATAACAAAAATCATTCAATAGGTTATATTAATGATCACTTTAACCACCAAACCACCCTGTGAAATAAAAAAAAATACGAAAGAAAATTAGAAAGTAAGTTGTTTTCTTTGATAGTTCGATAATAAGAGTTCTTATTTCATATATAAACAAACGAAATTCTGGTTTCGTCTCGCTTGACACCCTGAAAATGATAATTACATGAAACGGGATGAATTTTCAGAAGTTTATTAATCTTGTTTGTCTTGACCACCTCAAATGCAGTTTGAAATATTTAGGGCTACATAACAACGATACTAGCGTACAAATTTCATAGATTTATTTTTCTCACAAATTGTAGGTAAATTGGAGTTTTCTCCAGACAATACGTACGACGTACCTCCAAGATTATGCAAACATGAAAGATATCACAAAGTAGCAACGAGAGTTGTTGATATGGGATTCCAAAATATCATCAAAACATCTGCAGGCCAGGTAAAGAGGGTTATAATTAACTTCCCGACACCGTCTTATCATCAAAAGTTGAAAGGTGCAGCCAATCAACTTTGACGCCTTTGACGCCGGAAACTTGAGCCTTAATTAGACTGCTTATTGGTCCAGCTGTTGGCAGCACCTTGTCTACGGGTCTTTAAAAAGTATATTAATCCAAAATAAACTTGAGGAGTGACGGTAATATTAATTTTGAGTCAGAAGCTCTTAATCACAAGAGACTTTCGTTTACGTATGCATGTAAGGTGAGACATCAAGTAACGGGGTACGTGACATTCGAATGAATAAGGTACACGGCGAATCAAAGGTTGAAGCATCGCGAACGAGTCTCTAAGGGGTCGGGTAACTAATTGCTATAACTTAAGATATACCTCCTACCGCGAAAAACGCATTTAATCGCAATTAATGATAGATGTATGATTATAGGTTGATCCCGTGGTGGCGCAACCATGGGCTGCATTACGACCTAATCATTAATTGCATTCTAACATTGGTACGCGGTGGAGAACGCTTTTGGTCAAATTTGATACCTTCACGGTACGGGAGATTCCGTAAAGGTTTATCCTATCTGGTTTGCCTAATTTTACTCATTGTCATCGTAGTAGCCGCAATCGGTACTTTGTGAGTTATTAAATTTTAGTGATTGTGGTCGCGGGCAAGGCCCGTAAAGATATACGTATATAACAGATACAGGTACACTACAGCCTATAAACGATGCAGTCCCACTGTGTCGACGCCTTGATAAGCGCGATGCACGAACGAGTCTTCTTTTTCTCCGTATATATCTCTAACGATTAAAACGCCCAACATTTTCGAAAGCACGGGTTCGAACGACCAAGCCTTAACGTCTATATACAAAAACAATATACGTACGACGAGTGTGCGTCTTTGTCCGACAAAGAGATAATTGGACGATTGTCTCGTCGCACAACTAGCGACTTATTGCAACCTGTGTTACAATCCATGCATGCATGATTCGCTTCCGTCGCATTTAACGCAACTTCTCATTATGTTACCATTGTATTGTATTCCTAGTGCGATTGCAGTCGTTGCCCAGGGATTAAAAGTGACCGAAGATTTAGACTTTTGGCACGACACGGTTGCTGAATCTGCTTGCGATAATTCGAACTGTTTGGAAACGCAGCGGTAAGTAAATTTGCCCTAGCCCCAACATTTGTAATATATACTCTATTGTTCGTAGAGAAAGGAACACCGTGCGATAGCGATCTCGTATAGGTCCGTAAGTTTCACTTTCATTCTAATTCTCGGTTGTCCAATTTCAGATTCGAATCAACATTGGTACAGTTACGGTATGCAGTTGCAGGAACGATCAAACTTACGGGAAGCTAGTCCAGGAAGAACCACAGGCAAAACTAATTTCGTTTTACTTTGAAATTTCTATCAACGGAATAATATGTAATCAGGAACTTCGCCAGCGATAAAATTCGATTATTACCGGCAGGCCGGTACAATTTGTTTTTGCTTTTGGACTCTTCTCTATATCGTGTTTCAAACGGCCGTAAAGCGAGGCAGTCGCGTTGCAGAGCTGGCCGAAATTGTGCCTGTTTTCTAGAGCACGAAGCTCTTCAACTTTGCGCGCTTATAGTCAAAGTTCGTCTGGAAGTTGTGAACACGTTTATGCATCGGTGTGGTGATGAGAGAGCACTTTGCACTTGTGGCAAAGCGTTTGACGCTTTCCCACCGAGTGAACATTGGCCCTTTTCGCGAATTACGCTACCCTAAAATTACCGACGTGATCGAGGGCCGCGGAAAAACTTGAAAAAACGTTGTATAACGACGCCGGAGACCAGCTCCGAGTACGTATCTCCTATGCCTACGTAAAGAGGTAATAACGAAAGTTCGCACGTTCCTCGATATTTTAATGACGGTCCCACGAATATAAAGGACAGAGAAGGAATCGGTTGGCTGTTCGACGTTTTATAACGAAAAGATGGTACGCAATAAGGAGCAAACAATGTAACGAGGTGAACGAGGATGGGATAACAATGTCCGTGCAAACGCGGACGAATATCAGTCGATACAAGTTTTCCACGACAGACCAGCACCCCCTCTACGGTAACCTTATCGATACATTACGAACCTTAGAACGTGTCCGTTCAATCCGCGTTTTATCTTTACAACTAATTTCTACACGGTCAATACGAATTCGGTTAACCCGTTGAATTCTTTAGTTCCTCCTTCAAGTCAAGTCTTCTTTCTGCATCGCCGATTCAATCGTTACAAACGACTCTCACATCACACTGACGTCGAAGTTTGTTCTCGTTTTCTTCACATAACGAGTAAAACCGCGTTTCAATCACCGTTGAAACCATCCCGGTAATTGTCGTCACGGTGAATTTCAACGAAACTATATACGAGGTTCTGTAATCGCAACCTTCGAATAGATCAGGTTCAGGTACCTGACTCGTCAAAACGAGTTGAATGTTATGGAAGAGAAAGAGCACAGGCTTGCCCGCAGGGAACAGCGATTAAACGCTGGTCGTAATCTGTTCTATTACAGTGATGTCGCGATGACGACCTCGTCGGCCCCTGTAGGCGTCTTGGTGACCGAGGCCCTCGGGGACGCTTTTGCTCGGTCGCAGAGGTGTGTGGAATTGCGGTTGACAAAATTGTTCTCGGCTCCGTAGTCGCTCGGCTTCGCGCTCCTGGAAAGGCTCGTGGTTCACGTCCAATGGAACGTGGAGCGACTGTGATTTGGGCAACCGGGATCTGGGGGGTGGCGGACAAGCACAAGGTGGTGGTACGTGCCCGATGTTGGAAGGCTGCGATCCGATGATCATAGGAGATGTTGGCTGTCGGCCCCATCCGACCAGGAACAGTAGAGCAGCACCGCACAGGGGACTCAAAGTCGACGCATAATAACCGACCCGCGGGCTGCTGGCGTTAATGTAACCTAAACAAAAATTACCTTCGTTACGACGTCTCAATGGAAAAAGTAGGCGATGCTCTCTCTAGAGCTGCTGGCATTCGGCTTCCGGGATTCCGATTCTCCATCCTCGGGCATGACCGAACACCTGAGTCGAAAGAACTGGAAGCGATTACGAGATCTTTTTTCTCATTCACGGTGCTGTAATTTAAATATCGAGAGACCGGGGTCCGTTCGGTAGAAGCCATTGGATTTAAAATATAAACTCTTGGTGAAATCGATAGCGATGCTGTCAAGTTTTAGATCTCTCAAATCCTTTTTCGATATTTGGATGTTCCTTTCTTGGGGATGAGCGAGTACTTAACTCTGAAAAATTGGAAGCGGTTATCTTCTTTGTATGTCAGGTAGTGATATACATGTGTCGATGGACCAATATCGAACATATTAAAGATTATGGAATCGGGATTTGGATCATCGCTGAAGCGAGTATGCATGGATAGAAGCATTACCAATTGTGTTTGATGTGAGTCGTTCATTTTGAAAGTGGTCTAAGTCCACTTGTGGTAAGGTTAACAAATATTATTCACTTAATAATTGCTATTATTTTAATAGGAATTGTAAATTTAACTCTCTTAGATACACTTAAGCAGGGTGACACATTGGTATCTTATACGTATATTTTTAATTTTATTGAAAGGCAAACTTTTAAATATCTCAATTTAAATACAAATGAACTTAGGTCACTTCCAAAATAAACGGCTCACGTAGTTCGATCATGGGAGTACATTCATATATCAGAATGTCTCGTCGTGCACGGAAAGAAATTAGTTTTCTTTGACATCTTTAACACGTTGAATGCCGTGGGGGTCACCGGTGACCGGTAACCGTCTTGCGATGGTACACTCGTTATTTGTTTTGGCATTCAACGTGTCAACAGGTTTTTGTAGCTGGTGGTACATTGGTGGATATGAATTTCTTCGCTTCATACATAGCTGACACCCTATCTGCAGGAGACGCATTTATGTCCGCTAGGGTACACGATCGAATAGGTTTAGGAAAGCAAAGCTACTCGTGAGTGAAAGTAAGAAGTCACTTTTCTACATCTCTGAAGTTTCCCGAAGGTCGAAGAATTGATTGCGTTGAATTTTAATCTAATCATCCGATTAGGCAAAATTCTATAAATACATTTTAACAGGGAATTCAAATGCCGTGTCGCATACTTTCTAGAAGACGAAAATGGAGGGGAATTGAGATTCATTTCTCACACTACTTTCTCCCTGCTTTTTTCCTTTGCTTTGTTCAGTTAGCGTACAGCTTGGTACTTACGGTGAGAGCGCTTAGGCTAGCCCAATTTAACGATTGTCATCGTAATGATCGTAGGAAAGTTGCGAGTCGCGCTACCGTTAAGCACGTCGGAATTAAACTCTGCTCCTTCACGGTACAATGCCTCCGTTTCACGCTTACTGCGAACCGCAGTGAAATTACGATTCGACCAAGTAGTTTCATCAAATACTATGATCAGCGACTACATAATGATGCTCGCCACGTTGCTACGCGAGGAGTCTAAAGATCAGACGTTCAACTGCAAGGAAAGTAACCGCAATGATCCCAAGGTTGACATTTCATAACTCTTCGTCACCTGCTTTCGACCTCACGTTCTCACGAGGCATGCAGGTGTTTGAACTTAAAAGCCGCTTCTAACCCGTAAAACCGTAGGAGAGATCGGGACAAGTTGTCCCACGAGGTAAATTGACCAATGTTTAATGAAGTTTTTGTTTATTACTTAACACCATTCTTAATTTTATCATCCATTCCTAATTGTGTCCCACACTTTTGTCGGTACTCAACATAATTATTTTCAGCATCGCTTAGTTATAAAAAAATAAAACACAAAAACTATGATAGGAAGTAAATTTTTTCATCCCACCGTTTTTTTTCTTTTCTAGTATAATATATTGCTTTTTATCATTTTTAAAATATGGCATATGAAACGAGCATCTATTTAACTTTGCATCGCTGTGTATATATTTTTAAATAAAATTGTTTATCATTTGTCAATATGCTTTTGAATGTTAAAATGACGTTCGGGGCAAATTGATTTACGACAAGTAGGGCAAGCTGACCGACAAACTCTTGACGTCGCGTTGGCTGTTGGTTTTTTTGTCATCATCCGTGCTTAAGGTATATTCCGAATAATTATTTGTTAGTTCATTTAAAATAAAGAGCTAAGTTTGGTGTGCTCTAAACTTATTGCGAAATTTCTTTAATTGATTAGTCGATGTATCGTGTGTTTTCCTTGCGAATAATCGTAACTTAACCTCTTCCAATGACAACCTTCAACGTTTTGAGATTATCCACCAACAACAACGCAAAAAAATACGTCGAAAAAATGTTTACACCCATTATTAAAAATGTACTGTAAAGTAGAAAATAATTTTTACTAATATGNTTAAGGGTTTCAACTCTAGTATTAACGACGCGATAATTCATTGCGAGAAAATAATGTAATATAATTGTGTTTATTATTACTAGTCACCTCCATCATTCTAGCTTAGTCGATATGCAAACCAGGGTAGTATGGTGTACCAACCAGTAAGAGGAACTCCAAGAAGGATGGGCAGGGCCTCGGCAGCCTGCACGAGAGCCCACGACCTCGCGAAATGTTTCGCTCTCAGCCTTTCGAGGGCCAACATCTTCAGGGAATAAAGGGCACCACCGAGAGATGCACCGTAGAGACCAGAAGCTAGCACCAGGCCACGATAATCTTGCACACTGCCAAGGGCCACCTGAGCAATGGCTACAATTGGGGAAAAATATTTCAATTGTAAACGTGTCTTTCAGAGTTATGCACCTGGGGATAAGATTAGAAATATTTTCACAAAAACATTGCTTGTTCTATTATGACAGCTGAAACCGCTTTCCTATTTCTTGTCAAAAATGAAAGAAAGAAGAAGCCGGCTTAGGGGGATTACGCCGATAGAATATTTTACTGAATTCACCATAATTTATTCTGTAAATCGTATTGTAGATAATTTATGAGTATGGTCATGATGTCGCGCAAAACAGAAAGTTTTCTAGGGGGAAGTTTTCAAGCTTATCGTTGAAGGTGGCGAATAGCATAATTCATGAATAATGTAGAATGCGGAGTTCACAAGTTGATCAATTTCGTGGAGTTCTAAGGGTGTGAGTTATTAGCCATGTAATATTTCAAAACGAGGTCACCAACATGGTGACATTGTGAAACCGAAGTTCTATTTGCTACGCAATCTGCTCCACTAAGTTCTCTCCTGTTTTTGCTGTAACGCTTTAACGATTCCCTTTGTACAGATATCTTGACCCCGATTTTGTCTGATGTTACTCCCTAGTCTTTGGGTTACGAGATGTATCCCGTTCCTCCACGGACTCTTTTCATCGAATATTGAAGCTAAATGAAGGTAAAAGTTTATTTTCTCAAATATTTTTTATTTTTATATATTTGGGTCCATTTTTCTCTTACTACCGATGTCCGTGGGCCTTATTACCTACATATGCGGGAAACAAACTCGAGTAGAATTATACCACCCTTTTTTAATTACGTTTTTGTTTAGGATTGTATTTTATTTTAATAGTTTGTGATTGAAATATATATTGTTCACGTACACCTCGCTCATTGTCCCTTCCCAAATACTTTATTTTTTAGCTTTTATAAGTCAGTTATGGTGAACCTTATTACTCTCAGGTTCTTTATTTTTTATAGAGCTTAATCGACAATTGCAAGAGGTGAGCAAGGTCTTATTATATTTCTTTCCTTGAAGAGGAAAGACGATAAGACGGTCTTTTCGTAAAACGAAGCGCATTGCAACTTCAAAGAAACAGCCAAGTGCACCTCAAATACCTCTCGTATTTACAACCGAAAGGAATATGAATGTCTTCATATTTATATTCAGTTTCTTATGTACATTAAGTCAAACCATGTAAGCATGTTAAACATGCACATGTCTCATATTCATGCTCTCATGTGGTAGTAAGTCGAATTAAGTATTTGTATAAACAATGCTCTCTCAATTTATCTTCTTACCGTATAAATTAAAAAAACTAAAATGGATTTTTATATGATTTATGTGAATTTTAATAGCAATTATTATATTTTCTTCGTATTTACGGTTTCATCCTATTCTTTGTACGTACCATAAATTATGCAATTTAATATGACGTATTTTTTCATCGGGGTGATGTGGAACTCGCCCGAACTGCGGAATTTAAGGTAATTTTGAAATGTTAAAGAAATCACAACTTTGACACGATCACGTTAAAATTAACGAATTCCATCTTTCGTTCTTCTATCAGTACATAACAAGGCGTACTTGAGGAAGAAATCCGTCTAGAGCATTAAGCCCCTTAAGCAACACTAATTTAGAAAGTGTGAAAATTAATCCTGAGCAATTTAAGCGAATTCTAATTTATTAGTTCCGGCGTGTTCACATCAAAGTATGTCATTCTGTAAAGTCATTTAAAGGCTGTATCGATCAATAATTTAATGTCTAACTGCGTGCCTTGAGTAAAATTAGTACACCAAAATCTTACGAAAATTCAAATGAGACATGAGTCAGTCCATTGGTTGATGAAAACGTTTAATTATATTTTAACCGATATAATAACGGAAATAAAATGAATTTCCGTGCACAGACTGTGATTAAACAACGCGCATCGATACAAGTTTGAAAACTTTTATCGAGGTTAAATCTGTTAATTTTTGAAAATTGATGATTTTTGTTTATTGCAAGTTTGGATCAATCCATCTGCGGAAAATCAGTGGAATTAAAAACAACGCGTTAAAATTGCACATGTATATTTACAAACGATAGATCGTGGAAAAGTGACGCCCTCGAATTTTCACTGTGTCGCGCTACGCCGGGCTTGCAATAAAAAATGCAATGGCAATTTGAGAAATATCGAAACGAATTTTTTATTCACGTAGAGAGATGAAGTGCGAAGCAATACTTATTCCTCAGCGGGTGTTGGATGCAAAATGATGGTATTTTCACGAATCCGGTGGTAAACTAGTGAGCGAGGAAGCAAGTGTTAGACTTCGAGAGCGTAGCTCACATTTTTCAGCACGGCTTGCACGAAGCCCGTGGACTCTCCTCAACGTTCTCACCTCTTTTGAAGTCGCACTCTTCGAGTGTTACTTGCACATGCTTCGCTTTGCATTTTATGTTACCCTCGGTCGTTCGCGGCACAAAGTATTTCCATTCTACCCCTTTTAGCGAAATGGTCGAATGTCGCGGCTCGCCAACTAAATCGTTAATGTGAGCCGGTCTGGCTAAAGAGACCGCATTTAGACAATCGACCGACACCTACCATTTTGGCACCAATTCGTTGCTCTTTTCCAATTTTAAATTAGGATTATTTGTGACAATCTGAGAGAAATTGATAGCTTCTGTCTCTCAAGACATTTTGTTCGAACCAGTTGTTAATTTCGGGTCGATAACTAGATTTCAATTCAAGTTCAAAGGGAACAAAATTTTGACCATTTAAAAGTTTATGGAAAACGATCTGGTGTACTAGGAATTTCTTGTTAAAATATATCATTATTTAATAGGATTGAAAATTGCTATATTTGTTGTATAAATCGTAACGTTTATTTGTTGTAACATGTATTGTTTATTTGTTATTTATTATAAACATAGAATTGGTATTGTGGTTATTGGTACTGTAGCTTTGGTATTTTGACTTTCCACTATATCTACAAGAATCGTGTGTTTTGTTGCTTTTATCTTTATCAAACAGTTGTTGGCATTGCTTTTAAGTTTCTAGCGACACGCTCGTTGCGTTAATAATAGGATTTTACTTGTTAGATTCACCTGCCATTGACTGCTAATTATTACATGTTTGAGATAAATAACGGTATTCAATTATTATGACGTTCAGTTTACATATTTAATTGGACAATGTTACCCATAATCGTTCACGGATAAAAACATTACGAGCAAGAATGTTAGTTAATTTATTAAATATCATAAAGAAAATATTTACTATACAACAAATATGTAATATTTCCAAAGATAAAAAACTAATGCAACATGTAAATATGTTTACAATCTGCGGTCGAGTGTTATCGACGTGCGCGTTAGGTTAGGTCGAGGACACTGATAACGTGAAATTGGACACCGGGGTCATATATATAGCTAATTAAATTCTGAAGTACCGGGACCTATACCCCGAGCGAATTGAAGTACGGGTGGCTCTGCACCTCCTGTTGCGAAGTCACCTCTTTCGTTGAATATGCATAAAGGCTTCTCCGATATTCATTTTGTAAACATGTAGATCTTTGTTCAATGTTGATATTCAATTATTCACCAATTGCTTCTAGATTAAGTACCTGCTACGTTGCGCCCTGGCTTATTGAATTTTTATTTACGATTTAAAACGATGGCGTCGTTAACTACGGTGGAAAACAGGAGCACTCATTTGTATTTCAGACAGGTTGAAGTTATTTATATAATTCAAAACGAAATGGCGCGGGTAAGTACAAGATTTTGTTGGATTTTGCATCTTAAAGTGCCTGAAATTTTATTCTCTGATCGTTCAGTTTATGTTTGACGAAGGAGGGATTTTTGCGCATTCGAACATCTAATTCCAGATACGATTCACGATCGTCCTCGAAAATAAACGTAGGAGGAATAAAGGCGAACGATAAAGCTCACGTGCGCCCTGCTTCCTAAGCGTTTCTCTCAAGGGAAAGAGCAAGGAACTCTCGGCAATGCTGAAACAAAAGTTGCGAAAAGTCGACAACTCGACGGTTTCGTGACGGCAATTTCATTTTTCAAACCGCGGAGAGTGCCTGTATGGGTTGTCATATTTCGCAGAACTTGAACCAAATTGTTCCCTTAAATTCTTGCCTTCCCGATTTTCAGTATCTCGAGGGTGGAACTTTAAGATCTCTGGCTTGAAGTGTTTCCATCGATCGTGCTTGTTACATTTACCGCATTCCGTGAACGAATCGCTCCATTATCTCTCTAAAGCTATTCCGCACCCTATTCAGAATTAAAAGATACTTATTCAAGAATCATTAGTCAAACTTCCTTCTCACAGTGAACAAACAACAATGCCGATTATCCACAAAGCATTGATCAGTTCCCGATCAATCATAATCCGAGGTATTAATAACTACTTCACTAATTAATCTGCAATGTAACACTTGATAATTCGCACGCCGCGATTACAAAAGCTCCACTCATCAAGCACATATTCATTGCAAGCAAACTGATTTTTCATTGCTTTCGATATCTCGTTTCATTCGCATTATAAAATGTCGTTTCGCGCTCACTCAGGCAACCGATATTCTGATATCTCTTTTATTTATTGATATCTAAATTCTTTATTAATGTGGAATAATAGATGAATAAATTGCAGGCAAATTTGTCGCCGAATTTTGGAACTTCGAATAATCGAGATAGGTCAAGCCTCAAGATCGTTCTTCAAAGTGGATTTCGCGATTCATGAAAAACATGGTAGTATAAATTTCACAGGAAGTCAGACTCATGGTCACCTGCGTAAAGAATCTTTATTGCTCCTCGACGCATCTTCAACGACGCAGCTTCACCCTCTAACTATTCGGAAGGCGTTCGTACAGTTTATGGGAAGTTTTCGGATTCACGCCCGTCCGCCTTCTCGCCCATGGAAGCCAGATCGGAGCGTCCATATCGCGGCATGGGCGAAGAGGCGTTCCGAGGACCAGTTACAACAATGCATACTGACCAACTCCGAGAAGAGCTACTTGGCAGAGGTATTGTCTGGATACCAAACACTGGGCGGATGGTCTGGCGGTAACAACGCCCCAAGCTGCGCACCCGAGAGCCGCTGCCAACCCCAAACAAGTTTGCAACAGCACCAGGGCACTGGCCTCCAAACCATCCTGACTTCCTTGCAGAGCCTGGAAAATACGACCGGGTATTTAGTATTTTCAAATTGCGAGTATTAACAAGAATACCGAATGGTAAGCATATAAAGGTTTGTAAATGCATAGAGGAGTGAAAATATCATGTACGTCTGTTCCAACCAGCAGGACTATAGGGTACCTACATTACGTCTTGTTTTCCGTTTTTTGCCACTTTTTGTTATCGTGATGCGTAAAGGAAGAGATTAGATGAATGGTAAAGTAACTGACATCTTAATTACGTTTATCTACCCTGATGAAGAACATCGTGATCGATCTTTAGAGTTGATACTGACAATGAGAAGTAATTGATTACGGAGCTGAAATCATTGAAGGGTGTTAACGCAAATTATTAGCATGTATTATGAAAGGACACTCGGTGGGTTATATTCCTGTAACATACAAACAGTATGTATCAAATTTAAATTATATTTTAAATTGAATAATAGATTATTGTAATGTAGAAGAAAATTAGTGGATGTAAAGGTATGGAACACTGTGTTGCGAATAATGTACTTTTAAAAAATGTTGCAAACGTGTAATAGAATTTATTTTGGGTTTCAAAGGTCATTTTCAAATTAAGAAAAGTTTCGTTACAGAAATATAGGGCTTATAACAGATTGATGTTGTTTAGATTTTTTTGAAGTCCGCCGTTCATACAATTTTGTACTCAATCCGCGTGCGATATTTCCAGCTGAAAGTTGAAATGGCGTTAAACAATAGAACCTTTAATAGTTTTGAAGAATCTCAGAATTCCTGGCGAGTTTACGTCATAGGTGAATTCGCAATTCTGCGAAATGAGAACGCAGCGTCGGTGCACTAAATTCTGTCTTACTCTCTGTGCTCTTGACATCATTGCGATTATTCCCGTTAAAGGAATTTTCACATTAACGTACTTTCCGGGAAGATAATTGCTAGCGCAGCTTTAAATCTGGACTGCAATCGATTTTAATTGGAACTGATGAGCAGAGATGCGTCTCGGACTTCACGGGAATGGAATAAAGCACTAATTATTGGCTTTGCATCGTTATCCTAATACCGGAATTCTGCCACCTGCCAGTCCCCAACATATTGCGTTGTTTCAATTCATTAATCGATAGTACTGACTAGGCATTCCTTCAATTAGTCAACCAGATTCAAGCCAGCTACATGGGTTTACAAGAATGATGTTTAAATAAATCCCATTAATAAGTTGCCGGTTGTAGGTAATCAGATTTAGTCCAGATTACCAGAAGTAAATCTCTCAGACGTAAACTTAGTTTTTGCCAATATGCAATAACGTCGCGACACTTGTAAGCTATAAACTGTTTCAAGTGCACGGGTGGGAAATTAAAGAGTAATTCTTTGTGTACGGTTTATTTAAATAGGTATACGTGTCAATGAACATAATTGAGTCTCGTTATTGGCAGTGTAGGCGGGTCATTAAATTATTCATAATGGTAATTCCGGATTTACGATAACCCATCGAAGATTCTCTCATTACGTTATTAAGCTTCGACCTGGTTCCATCGGTGTAGGTATCGGTAACAACTTTAAGCTGGGTACAAGCAATTATAAAGGCGACGTTTAATTATTTTAATTTACAGATACCGATTATGTCTATAATCTTGATGCAAATCGCAAAGAAGCCAGAATTTAGAAAGGGAATTGATTCAGATCAAACAGGTAATCCTGATGAGCCAGGGGGTTAAAGGATTCGAGCGGTTATTGTCATTACGCGTAATTGGGGATCGTCCTATCCTTGGATTCACAGTAAGTGGTCTAGACGAGATTATCATAGGTAGGGAAGCTCATTAGGGGGTAAATCAGCTTATTAGCACGATATAACGATGCGGTACATATACATATTTATATACGTATACGCGGTAAACGATTGCAAATATACGTGGATGGAATGGAACAATGATTTTTAATATCTAACCGCCCTGGGGGGGGGGGGGGCGCAGTACACTTAAATGGCACATGTGTTAACAGACGCACACATTCGTCAAAGCCCAAAGCATAATTATCGGTATAGCTTTCGCGGTAATAATACGGAATTCACGGAACTGCGTCGAAGGGATTCGTTAGCTAGTGATACACGGATCTGCTTGATTTGGTGGATGACTGGTAGGTCGGATCCTGGCACGAGGGCTTACAAAAGGGACGTTTAACTAGACTGGTTAACAGATGCCGTTTGCGCCTATAATCCTATCACGACTTGCAAGGGTAGGCAGAACTTAGAAAGGGAATTAATTTGGATTAAATCCGCAGTCCGATCTGTCAGTAGATCAAGGGATTAACGCGATTGCGGCCGATCCGTGACCGCCGGGTTTCTGTGTTCCTATCGGATCGCGTTAATTCATCTAACCGAGATTATCTCCATCGGGGCAAATTCCCGTAGAATGAATTTATTCGTTGTAGAACATGAAAAATGAGTTTATTTCTTCCCCTGCGTTCCTTCTAGCATAAGGATGGTGCAGGGACGTAAGTTTGAAAGATGGTGGAAAATGTTTTTCTTGATTTAATATTTTATAGGCATGACCGGCGCCTCAGAGGTTTTTTTGACATAATGAGGTTCGAGTTCGTTCAATCAGGTTTTCTAATTTGTCGCCTCTGAAATTTGCGAAGGCAAGCGTCGATTAAGCTCGTTTCGCTACGAGGTAGTGTCTGGTCGAGAAGCCCAAAAGAGCTCGATTCAATCAGGCCTTCCCGGGGTTTGCGATCAACCTGAATGCGAGGTGCCGCAACGCTGCCATAATTATTATGCTTACGGCAGAATCGATCGGGCTTGGGTAAACATTCTGCCAAATTACGATAGAGCTGGTGCGTCGAGAACATTTATTTCCTATATTAGAACATAAGCGAATTCAATTTTTTACAGATGGGCAGTTTAGTGATTCTTCATCCGGGTATATATAAGATCTAGTCATTGTAAATGAGTACTCGTGACCAGAAGATTGACTGAGCCGTATTGTTAAAAATCTTTGGAAACCAACAATATTTTTTTTTCACTGACGCGATTAGTGCCACACAGTTGTATTTTCGACACACCGTTTCAACCTTTTAAATGAGGTTTTTAAATTGTTACGTTTCAAATGTTTCAAAAGAAGCGTTGATTCGAGCTCGTTTCGCTATGGTGTAACGTCCAGTCAGAAATACGTAGTGCTCAACCCGATCAAATTTTCCTGTGATTCGCAGCCGGGTGGAATGCGGAGTACCATAATAGTGCTGCAATTATTATGCTCGCGGCAGGATCGATCGAGCGTAAATATCTGTGGAATCACGATACTGTCGACGTGTAGAGAAAATTCAATTCCCGGATAAATTTAAATACACGTCCGTCCTACTTCGGTAATGTTCCATTCGCTTATATATAATCAATGGTTGATACTCGAATACGCGACGTAAATTTCATTTGGTTCCATGGATGAACAGCGAAAACGGTGAAAAATCTTCTAATCACCTTATCGATTCTTTTAAGTTAATCTCGCTGGCGATCTAATTGTTGCTAGGCATTAGTTCCGTTTCACCCCCGAGGGTGTCTAATGGTAAGTATTATTTCAAGATGATTTCCCGACTCGATCAACCGGGGAATGTGAAATATTCGGCCCAATCAGGTTTACTAGGGATTTGCGATCGGGCAGGACGTAAAGGAGCGCAACGGTATCACCATTATGGTACCTATGACGGGATCGATCGGACACGCGTACATATTAACTCACGATATAGAAGGCTGGCGTGTAGAGTCCGAAGCCTGCAGCCCCCGATGCCAGCATGAGCATTCGGACAGGTCGGCTTCCCAGTGGACTCAGATCCAGGAAAGGCTCCTTAGAACTCCTCGAGCTCGACTTCTTCTCCTTGACCTTGTTCCTTTGGTTCTTTAGGTGGACGATGGCTCGGCGTTGAGGATGATAGATGGAGGCATTCCTGTAGATCAGGCCTAGGAAGAACGCCACGCACAGGGCACCCGTTACGCACTGCAGGCCGTATCTCCAGCCAAGTTTCCTGAAACGATGGTTCTATCAAAAACGAAGTGGTAATTCCATACTTCAAAATGATCTCGAGCACATTCCGAGGAGTTCAAGGATGGTCGCGCGACGCCGCAATGTAAACGATAGCTTGGTTTTTTAATCGTTTTTAGAGACTGGTAAAAGAAACTTCGAGGATTTCGTATTTAGGTAAAAGAGACTAATTTTTTGACGACATAGTGCTAACTTTGGTGGAAATTTTAAATCTTATTTAATGACTAAAGTTTATGACGTGTGATTAAGTGTGATATTTTATTGAAATCGTAAAAAATATTGTTGTCGATGTTTCTATGTGAAGTCCACAGAAATGTAAAATCCGAGGTCTTTCACTTTGCGAATGATTTTGAAAACATTTGGATATTTGTATTGAAATGTGTGAAACTGACCGATCTCGGTAATTATTGCAATGGTTTCGATTGAACATTTTAAGCGGAGATCCCTGGGGGATTGGAAGTTACTTAACATTCATCAAGCATGATTATCATATTTGGAACCGTCGATCCTCATTGCGAGGAAAAAATAATCGTAAACCCAAACAGGCTTTTTCGGCGGGCGAGAAGTCAAAAGGAATAAGCAATATTATTCAATGCGGCCATTACCGTCATCGCTCTTCGATACTTTATGGAATATCATTCACAGGGACAAAATTAGAATATTTGAAACAAGTTGATAGAGGCATCATTTGTCGGTCTCTATAATGAAAATGTTCAATTTAACGTATAAAATGAGAAATTCTATTATGTTAAAGGATTTCTCAAGGATTTAAAAACCTGTGTAACATTTTGAAAACATTTATCCCTAAAGAAGGGTGATTTTCGATGTATCTAATCAATAACGGAGATTTTAACGCTTGTAGAACGCAGAATTATTGCAGATTGATACGGGAGAAAGAAGAAACCGGTTGAGTGAAATTTTGTCATGGATTGCAGCTTTTATAAAGAATGGTCTTCATAAAGATACGTCTTCTGTTGGTAAGGCGAACCTCTCCTGTTTTCCCGTGCATTCTGCAGTCGGACATTATATAGAGTCGATCCTTTCAAGCAAGACTTCTATCCGTGGAGCGATTTTCTATCCCATAACCAAGGGGATCACGTTCCATCGGGCGATTCAATTTTTCCGGAGACCACCTACGCACCTTCTGCCAAGAGCTGAAGTAAATAGGACAAGCGTCCGTGCTTGCAAAAATGAACTTTCGTATAAGGCTCCGCTGGAGGTCGCGCACACAAGGTTCATCGCCTTTGCTTCTCATAATATATGTATTTAATTATTTCATCAAGGAACACATGATCATCTTAACAAAATGTATCAGATAAACAAATCGATCTTGTTGAATTTTAACAGCTTTGGGAAGGACATACGAGACACTTTTAACTTACAGAGAATTCTCACCTACTATTGTGTGCAATTTTAAAATCTTATAGGGCGGCCATTTTTATTCATTATATATAAATATATTCCTTCAAAATGAGTATTATTACCGTCTCAAATCAAATGACTAAAACAATATATCACATTTAATAAGAGAACAAGATTATTTTGTCAATAAAACTTCCTTCTATCTAGGTATAGGGATCCCATTTTCACCTTTTGCACAGGGCAACCATCGTTCTTTCGGACATCTTGCTCCGGGTGATCTTTTATCCCGTAACCAACGGATTTCACGTCTAAGACAGTGCAATTTCTCCAGAGACCACCAATGCATCTTCTGTCTACTGATAAAGCAGAGGGGACAATCGTTTGTTCTTTTGAGCTTGAACTTTCGAGCGATTTTTACCTGTAAGCTCGTGTAAGCTCGGTATTCGTGTCGGTGCTTTTCTCGATGTGAGATCAAACCTTTTCTTAGATGCAATTTGGCGTGTGTTAGATCTTACACGTATCTACACCCAAATCGAAGGTGCCCGGTTGAAACGAGCGTGTATGGCGATTCAATTTCGTTCAGCAGCCGGTTACACGGGAAAGAGGTTTCCCAGGTTTCGCCAAAGTCAACGGCTATGTGAGCGTATACACACAAAGATCCGCATCTCGCTGGGGTGAATTTAAAATGTTCCACTTAAGGTTAACGTGGTATTTTTCGCAACGTTTTCCTCGAGATATCAAATAGAGGCTTTTACCCGTTCGCGTTTGCAAGTCTTGGAAGATGCACGTTTCTTATACACGGGGTATTGTTTTACTTCTTTTCGGGTAAAGTCATACACGTGTGGGTAAAGTCACCCTGTAGTGGTAATTCTTAATGTATCTAGATAATAAAGTAATATAGAAATAGAGAGAGATGGAGGGAGAAATAGGGAGGGATGAAGAGAGAGGGAACCAAGAGGCTCAGAGGTGTTCCGTTTACGAGATAGAAGTTGGCTGCTTTTGTCAAAGGCCGTTGCCAGAAATTTGAGGAACTCTATTCCGATCGTGGACGCACGATCTGGCCAGACATTATAACGTTCCTCCTGCAAAGCCTGACGAAGTAATATTAATTGGAGTAAAATCGTCGGATTGCTAAAAAGGCAATCCCTTCTACTGCCGCACTGACGATCCCTCGTACAACTCCAGAAAAATAAGCCTCTCTCTCTCTCTCTAACATTGTTACTTAGTTGATGCGTCTCGTTCTCGTCATATTTGTCTTTGTAATTCGCCTTTCTGTTTATTTATCTTTTTATTCCTGCGTAGCGTTTTATTTTTAAATTAGTTGTTCTTCTATCGTTATCTTTTCCGTTAGCGCGATTATTTTGTTATTTATTCTTTTAAGTTCGTTTCTGTATTGGTCTCGGTCTCTTTTTATTCTATTTATAATTTGCGCAATTTTTTACTTTATTTATTTATTTATTTGTCTATTCTTGTTTGATTAATATAGAGACCTTTTAGACTTCCCCGTTTATTCTCATTGGTTTGTCTCCTAGTTTTTTTAGAAGTCCCTCTCTCAGGGAAATCTCCAACCGTTACAACCCAAATACATCTAGTACGTCAAGTCGCATTTATGTTCTCATAGATAACATTTTCGCTTCCATGATCTTTCCCCTTTTTTCACCGTGAGCAGAATAGACCATTTATTTCATTCTCTGATTCGAACTCAACTCTGATAGATTTTACGAACACGTCTCTATGCGGTTAAGGTTTGTAGGAATGATTCTCAAGTCGGCTTATTTCTTTCTTTTTTTCTTTAGATCGGGAAGGAGAGTACGAGGAAAGATGAATGAACGCAGAGTGAGAGATGGAATTTCGCGAAGGCAAGTTACACATTTTTGCCGCAATGCAGAAAGGGGCTAGGTCCGACGAGAGCGCTATATCGAAATGCTGCTGAAACTTGTAGAGCTGGCTGCGCAACGCGAAATGAAAGCAGTCACATGTTGCTTCGAACTAACGAGACTTTTTGGAATAGGACGCCAGTTTGCGAATTCAACGACCAGCTCGTCTTTCAATATCGAGTAAAAGTCATACGTGGAAACGCAACATCGAATTATAAATTCTAAAAATTGGTACGTTTAACCACAAATTTTTCTTACAGCAGCCAGTCCGGTTCTTGTCAACTTCAATGTTTTTCGTGCGCGGCTCTCAAATTCAGTATTTACTGAATAATGTAAAATATCATGAAAATCGTAAAAAATGTTTCCGTTAACAATAGAAAGAATTATGTTTACTCGTTGTTATTCACACATTTTCTCTTTTTTTGCATGATCCTGTGTCAGAAAATTTGTCTCATATTTGTTTCCGCGTTCCCTGAAGTCTCGCAAAACTCGACAGCGCAATTTCCTTAATTATTCGTGGATAATCTTTAATGAAATTTGCATGAATTTTCGATTGAATTTCTTAATAAATTCCGGTGGCTAATGACTGCTCGGCTTGCCCCTGTTAACTACGGGCCTCCATTCCATACTTTTCTGATAAACCCGGATTTCCCGGCCACGGCCGAGGGTGTCTAGTATCTCATTGTTTTATCATCGACCCTTTCGCTTTCTTTATTTTCGGAACTTAATCCGCACGAATCGCGAAATTTGATTAGATCTAGCAATTGTAATGCTGAGAACAGATTTTTGTCTCATTTCGATACAAGCGAGAATTAGGACTGATATGTTTCATTTTCCTATTTTACTGTTCACCTTTATATTTTTCATCCTTTACCTTGTACCGTCTATTATTTAAGTTGTCCATTTGGGCCCGAAAGTTGCCGATGTTTTATTGAGTTTTTATATTTTCTTTTTTGACATTTCTTTCTTTCAAGTGATATTGTCTAATTTGAATTATTTGGTTAAATTACAATTTTTATTAGATATATTAAGTAATTATTAGTATTGAATATGATCTCTTATTTTCCTATTTTAATTTCTCATTCTGTCTTTTGTAACGGTTTTTGTCTTCCAGTTTTCTTTGTTGTTCTCCGTAGATACTGTTCGATACTTATTACTCTGCACTTTTTTTCAGCTCTTAAACTGTAGTTAATTACTATCGTCCCGCTGCTTTTCCCGTTCTTCTTTTTTGTTGCGCCGAATAATTCAAGCGCTTAATTCAGATACGGAAATTATGTACATCTAATCGTGAGCTGGCTCCAATTTTCCTATGAGTAGGTATTATGGTTCATTTTTATCGCGACGTTGCCGTTATCCTGCTTTTCTTATTGCAGTGAATTTCAGTCAATTCAGCCGATTCAGGTAAATTTGTTATAAAGTCAGTTATGAACTCTACTTTCTTTTGTTATTACCAGTACCGGTATAAGATGTTTATATTTTACGTAAAATTTATTAACTCCATAAATATTGTTATTGCGTTTTCGGCACAAACAAAACATTGTATTTCGGTGAAAATCAACTTTAATTACGATAGAAAAGATTCATAGGTACATTATTTTCTGCACAAGTTAACAAATTAACCTTGGGGTTATCTAGATGTACAAAGTATTTCGTATATTCAAAAATCTACCCGCTGTTAAGGAGACTAGGCATCGGAAAATCTCGAATTTTTTCGTTTTTTTTTGTATTCTGTTACTACAATCGCTTCCACACATTTCGACGCAAAGGAAACTGAAAAATTTACAAAATTGAGCTCAGGAGAGCAATCAAATTCCAATACTCCGCTGAGGGTTCGATTAGTTTGCTGGATGTTATGATGACCAGGTTACGTGACCAGGAGCGCTTGTTAGATGCAGACAAAAGATCGCAAGCATCGACAAAAGAAGCACAGAAAAAGCTGAACTCAAGAAGTCCTTCTACAGCGCCGGCAATTTTTAACGTACGTAAGTTTCAATCTTTTGGCCGTAGTACTGCGCCAGAATTTAAACGCGTTTTTCTATATCTTAATATATATAAATAGCATTTTGTACTAGTTTTGCCGCGATAACACAAGAACAATTGAAGATATCGCCATGATTTTATGTTAAAATGATGATATCAACTTTCTCTACAAAATGAACCGTAAAATATATGAAATCAATTGATTATTATCGATATTACAACAAATAACATCCGTTTTTCGATGTTTTTCACATTTTTGCCGCTATTTCTTTAATTTTTATAGTTTCTCAAAAATTGTAGGTTCAGTCTGTGGAGGAACATCCCCTGAAGAGAATGGTGTTTGGGAATTGCCGAAAACTTCAACCGGTCACTCAGAATCGTGGCAATGAAAGAACAGGGCATGAGATGCATGGTCTTCTTTATCCGCCCATATCTCTTTTAAATATTAATATTTTTGGAACCTCAATCACTGAATTTAGTAGCCAAAACTCCAATAAAAACGTTGTAAAAAAAGAAAATGTATGTATGTTGTTTCGGTTCTTCACAAATGCGATTTGAATTTTATTCCATTTTCGGCATATTTTCACTGCCTGGCCCCCTTAAGCCATATTCATTTTAATTCATCAACCATCTCACTTGGGGGTCAAAAAAGGGCGCATCAACCGACCAAGATTAGTGTACATTTACCTGCAGAATATCTCGGTTTTTCTGGATTTCGTTCTCAGCGCGGGGTAACGTAATGGCTGGACGGAATCCCGAGAATGGATAAATCCGGGATTTCGGAGCGCATGGGATTAAAACGGATGAAAGTCGCGAGAGGCGTTATTACTGCCGCAGGCTTTAAGTCCGTAGGCATCATTAGTCGGCAATTTGCGGAGCTACGAAGCCGATTGTTCTCTCGCATGCCGGAAGGTAAGCTCCATTTCGATATTGGCCGACCACGACGTGCGATTCCCCCCGGCTGCATGCGGAAGTAATACCACGGCTGTCGTCCGGAAACCTCGCCGACGAGTCCCAGAAAATGCCTGCGATTTACGGCAATCGTCTCGGCCTGGTTCGGCTCCTGAATTCCCGGCTCCTCCGGAATATTCCTCCCTTTTTCTTTTCAAGATATTTATGCATCCCCCGCGTTTCACTTTCGTTGCGGTATAGTCAATTAAGCGACCCTTGCGAATATTTTGGCAGCGAGGTACAATATACGAAGCACGGTTGATGGTAATTTAATTTAGCACAGCTGTTATTTAAAAGATTGTGAAACCTGCCGTGGTATTTTTTAAAAGTGCACCGTTCGATAAAAATTCAAAAGATACGTGTTGTGCCACCAGTTTCAAGTTTTTAGCCCAGATATTATTTTTTTCCAGCTTCGATTACATTTCAACTGATTTCGAGTGGTTGACCGAAAGTACCATTTGCGATTTCGCCAAAATACATCCTCATTAATATAAGTCGCTACCTTCAATTTCACCGAGTTTCCTTGAATCTATTCCTTCGAAATCGATATGAAGTTAGTAACACTCAGAAATGCGGAATTATATTGAATAAATGAATTTTAAAGCGACCGTGACCTACCCAGAAATCGATGGTGGTTCTACCTCGGCGTGGCCTTCTTTCCTTCTTTTTAAGAATAAAACGAAGACGTTGATCGAATTGAATTATAGGAGAGAAAGGGCTTTGAGATGTCGGCATCGCAAATGGAGATATTACGGTGTCCGGACCGTTCCATTGGGGGTGAAAACCACCTGTGTACCCCCTCGCGCTGTCTCCCATGGTAGACCTTTATAATATTGGTTTCTGATGGAAAGCTCTTAGCGGATTTTGGTGTTCAACTTTAAGTCCGCTTCCGCGCGTTAATCCTTCCCTTGGGATAAAACATCCTGATACATTTCAAAATGGTCTGCAGGATAAATAAAAAATAGTTTTTATCTGACACGCAAAAATAGGCTGATAAGTAATACTGCACACATTAAAGTCTCACCACTTGGCTGTGGTCCTGACTGCCATAGGTGATACCAAAAAATTAAAATAATACACATCAAATTATATCGTTAACCAGAATAATTTTATTACTGCAAGTTATAAACAGATTCTCTTCCCTCGCTGTATCGAAGGGTAGTTTGCAAGGTTCTCGTTGTTGGATCGGGAATGTTCAATAGGTGTTTCTCATAGAGGGTATCTTAACGACCGCGGTCCCTTCTGGAAGTATCCTGGCAAAAGCCTTTTTATGTTCCGTGTGAGACGTCGCTTCCAGGCACGAGTACATTTTTATTTCTTTCCCTTGCGGCACCTCTGAGTCTTTCTTATGGAATCGTGTAATAGCACGATGAGATTGTGAAGTCTACGCCCCCGAGTTAAGAGTGAGCAAGCACAATCCAGGCTGTGATATAGGTTCGTGAATTCTTTCAAAAGGATATTATACTTAACACTTTACCGACCGGCGAATTTGGAAGTAAATGGCGATCACGGGTATCGCAAAACCGATTAATAGGCTTCCGGTCGGTAAAGTGTGATAGCATCTTTTGAAATCGGTCTAAAATTGTTCACAGTACGGCAATTTTTTTTCCATAACTCGGGAGAAAGAAATGTCTTCGGTAAAAGACTTCCAATTTTTATGGAAAAGAAATAACAACGGAAAACTTAGGTTGGTAAAATTTAAATATTTAGTAGGATAACTTATCTCGTTAATTTATTCATTTTGCCTATTATTTGTAACATTTATTGTAATCAGAGCGCCATTCGAAGCACTCTGTAGGTACACTGTAGAATAAAGCCTCGAGTTGATTTCTTATTGTATTTATTTGATAACGGGAGGCCAATAAAATGAAGAAAGAAGAAAAGAAAGACTGCCTTAATTGTTTGCACTCGCGTTTTATGGTTGACAGGTATGTAACGCGCACATGTTGTCAGCAGTGATTAACCAGAAATGGTTCTCACAGCTTTATGGTAAGACAGACATTTAGGTGCGTAATGAGCAATTTTTTTAGTAGTGATCACCCAAGAGTGGTTCTTACCATGTTTAGTAACCTTTTTATTACGGACCCAGGTACACTTTCCTTAAATTCATCCTGTATAGTATGCTGCGCGGAGATTTATCCGTATCAATCGAGTGAATTTGGTAAGCGTGGATATGAGAAAAATAGTGAGTTATACTGTAGGTGATAAGTACCGTTCTTGATTGGCCTCCGTTGAAAATGTGTTTCGGCTAAATACAGGCAGGTACGCTAACTAAAGAGCATGAACACAATTGAACAGGGCGGCCATATTTTCCCCATCACGCGTAACGAGCACTCCATTGTCAAAAAAATACATTTAGAAATAATGTTCCTTCTCACAATCTTCTTGTTGATTTTCATTTGAAATGTTGGAATATGAAATGTTATGAACTACTACCTAAATATTGAACACGTTGCATTGCGCAGAATAAAAATAGTTACGTCATACGTAGCTTCTATTTAAGATTTATTTTCACGAAGTCTAAGGCGTTCAGACTTCACGCAATTTCATAAATCTGTTTCTTTCGGTTCAATAAAAAACAAAGACTGAAATATCGAAACGCATTACAAGAGCCTTAAAGAGTCTTTCAATTCCTACTTAGAGCCAAGCACTCTAGAAACCACAATCTTGCGTTGCTGGAAATATTTGCATTCCATGAGCAAAATTTGGTTTACAGATTGGAGTTATGATTTGAGAGAATCAACAGATGTAACGGTATCACGAGGAGGAAACGTCGACGGGAGGTGATTTTCTCGATATGACTCGGACCCGTAATTGAACATTCCTATTGGATCCATTGCATGCCTGGGCTCGGTAATAAGTAGTAACTTACCCCACGGCCTCCTGATAGAAGACACTGAAGAGAGCTATTCCCACCCCCGTGCCGGCTTGCACCACCATTTCAACGAACTCCCTCCGTTTCCTGAAGTAATGGCCCAGCACCAGGCCGGCAGTTTCCCGCACCATCCCGGCGGCTGCGCCCAGGACCAGACCGTAGCTGTTGCATTTTGCAAAGGTAAATCACGTGGCCGCGCACACCCGGCTTGGAGAGCTTGCGCTCTTGTTTAAGGGAAAGTAAGGAGACTTCCCCGTCTTCAGCGAGCCAAGTGCACCCACGAGGGTGCACGAGTCCTCTTACGTCGATTCGACCTTCTAACTTTAACCCCCGGGACATTCGGACTCGCGCACGGTCTCCCCTTTCGGGGTTTTCAGATATAGCTTTGACTTGACACGGTGACACGGGTATGTGAGAATTTAAGGTGATGGGAGTGATCCCCCAGGCGTCAAATGATTTATAAAATTATTCTCCGATCCGATTGCACCGAATCGTTTGAAACTACTAACGATTCGGTGCACGGTGAACGTGAATAAGGAAAGTCTTGACATCCAAGATATTTCACTGAAAAAATTTGTATTTTTTTGCAACTAGAACTAAGGTGGGGTTGTCAACACATATTTTTGATATTTTATTCTTTTTCAAAGCTCAGAATAGAAAACGATGACTTTCAGGACCTAGGTATAGCAATTTAGAATACTAGAGTAATCGAGCATTACAGATTCATACGGGAAATGTCCCGAAAAGTTATATACATACTAGGGAAAATTCCGGTTATCCCATTACGAACACGCGTTCTGTAAGAGCTCGAGGACTAAAAATTTAGTTGCCACTGGTTGCAACAGATGGCGCCGTAATGGATTTAAGTATCAAAAATCATAAATTCAGGGGATTTCTTGAGTTTTACTTCGATTTCTGTATAATTATTTTATTGAAACGACACATGGAGTGTGCCATTCCATACGTTACTCAACTTAGTACAACATAGCTGTATATATAAATGTAAATGTCAGGAAAGTGATGCGTTACTTTAAAAATAATTTGGTAGCTAAATTCTTATCGTTGATCGGTTCACATTTTATTTCTTTTTTGAGAGAAAATAAAGAACGACTTCTCGAGTTTCTCGGAGCGAGGAAGAGAAAATTCCTTCAGGATGACTCCGAATCTTCGAACGCGACAAAGAAGTGAGAGATCCAGATACCATACCTTCCTGGTTCTCTGGGAACCTCTGAAGGTCCTTTGCTTAACGAGATATCTCTTCTTGCGACCTCCATCATACTATGGTCTTTCTGGCTCAGAAGTCTAAGAGGGATCCACAAATGAATCACGGGACTCGAACGCGCGAATTCAGTCTTGCATAAAAAAAATGCAAAAATCACATCCATGTATATAGGAAAATCTTGAACCCTTCCCATCAGTTGCGCCATTAAGAATATCTCTTTCCTCTCTCCAGGAAGCTTCTCGTGTTCGTTGTATTTTGACCTTTTTCGGTTTAACGGTACACCTTGAAACTTCGTCTCAGAATAATTTTGAAATAAAAATGATCGTTTTTGTACAGTTTTTCTTTTAAATTAAAGAGAGTAAATTCTTAAACAACTATCTAGTACTTTTGATAATCCAAATATTAATCACCATTACTATCCTGAATTACACAGAATCGCGTTTCTCCGCGCGGTTAAGGATCTCAATATTGATTACTTTAAAAAATAACGTCTGATCGTTTGAACGGAATATTGAAACAAATACCTCAATGATTTGCCCCTAGAGTCCCAGGGCCATTGCTTTGGCGTGCACTCCATTTAACCAAAAACAATTATCCCGAGACTGTAACAGTCAACAGCCAGACATGAATCAAATATTCGGACATCTTTTGCCCTCTCATGAGTGAACATATATACGTGAGTCAATTCGGTTCGCTGAATTTGGGGCGCTCGTTTAGATGTGGTGAATTTATAAACAAGTAAATATTAACCTTTGGGATGAAAAGTGAAACATTGGAAAATGGCTGTTCGTGTCTATATCCTTACATCCTTTTCACGAGGATTGGGTCAATAGGGTCTCCCTTGAGATGCGCAAAGTCCTATAGGTCAGCACGAGTGAATCCAAGGATTGCGGCCTTGACGGAAAACGTGATCGATTCTCGTCCGGAGTAAACGTACCTGAAGACGACCTGGTGCATCTGCACGGAGAAGGAGGTGAAGAGGGATGCGAGTGCCAGAAAGAGGCCACCGAACACGGCGACGAGTCTGGTGCTCGCCAAGTGACACACCCCGACGACGAAGGGAGCCAGCCCACGTGAGACCGCTGCACTTAATGCACCCACCCATGCTGAAACATTAATTTCGTCATTACTTTTGCGACATCCGAGTGACCTCGATTCTCTTCTCGAGAATTCCCGCGACTCTTGAGATTCGGTCGAATCTGCAAGATATTAATCTCGAATTATAAAATAAATGATAAAATAATAACTACATATTTTATGTTGATATATTTTAAAGATATCATTCTCTTAGTACAGATGACCTGGTAATTTTGGTCAGTCAATTTTGCACATGTGTATATTACTAATTTTTTTTTTAATTAATCATTGTTTCAAAAGAAGCAACAGTTACGATATTTTTTTTACATAACTGATAATAGTTTCTTTCAGATTTGACTATACGTACTATTACAAAAAATATTCCCTGTTGAGATTCTAGTCGAAGCGAAATTATTGATTCTTTATTTGGAAATAGAATCATTGTTCATCTCTTTCATAATATTGCTAGGAAAACGAGGGAATAAAACGCGGCAATATTGTGTGCGCGAAGTATGAGTCTATATGGTGTTATAACGTGTTTAAAGGAGGAGTATCGAATTATAGCCTTCTGTATCGAGTATGACGTTTTTGGACCTTCTTATATATAGGCTTCTTTCGATGTTATTCTTTCGTTGAGGATGTTTCTTGTACTATTGTATATATTAATAGGCGTAGTTTATTGAGAAAGCAGATGCTTGCTTAGAAACTATATATTAAAAACCAATTTATTTACCTATGATTATAATCTATGTTTATAATAAATTTTTAGGCGTTCCAAACGATTGTTACACCTTGGATAGGTTCGTTCGCAGATAATACTTAGATTTCCGCGGGCAGTTCACCCTTTGAAGAAGACGCGACAGTCGCGGTACAGAGAGAGGGAGATTAATGGAGAGAGCGTTTAATGTCGACTTTCAAAGCACCAGTGGCATCGCCCGACGGTGCTCTTAATTTCTCAAAGAGTGTATTCGGCGATTGCGAGCGACCTGGAGCTCGCGTCGATCATTTCTGCGAAATTTCCTCGTAGCTCCGAGGAGTTGCGAAGAAAAGATCCGAAAAGCGCCCAAGGCGACGGGGGACGACGAGAGCGCATACGTGACGAGAACGGCTTCGTCCTACCTTTGCAATAAACCAGCTTATAATTATAGTCTACGAGTGGCAGCACCCATACCACGTACTCGAGCGAATACTTGCTGTCGTATGTCCCATACGATTACACGTAGATCAGGCAATCTATTCTTCCGCACATAGCAAAGATTCTTTCGTTCTTCGCCTACGGAATATCGAGAACGAGATAGCACTATTTTTTTAGTAATCCTTCTGAACACAATGATAATGAATCACGTTGTCACCGTTAAGAATGGCTTCGACTATAAGAGACGAAAGGAGAATAAAATACAGGTAAAAATCAACAGGTAAGACTACTGCTAAAGATACAGCGCGGGGGTGGTCACGTCGACTTTCTTCTTTTTTAGTTGCCAAACGGGTAATAAAAAAATCGTTTTTTTTTTGTTACACGTCGGTTAACCCAGAACATTTTTCAAAACCAGCAAAGGGTATTTCTGGTACAGTGGTTGACGCGTCAGGACCCTATCGTTGCTATGCCCTAACCTTGAAAACAAGCGGGAAGTCAAACTGCTGAAGAACTCACCCGACGACGCCAACTTTCCAATCCTCTTAAAAATTCAATCGATATTTTCTGTACAAACACCAATGCGTTAAAGTTAGGATTCGATGACCGTACATTATTGAAATGTACCAATACTGGAACGCTTGTTACAGCTATTCGCCCACAATCAAACTGTAACCAAGAGAGATGGAAAACGATGGCACTCTATTCTTTTTGAATCCGGTTCTATAAGCATATATGTGCTGCAGATAGGGGAAGAAAGCGCTCCGATTCTCTTCCACCACCGGAGAAAATATGGCTGTACTTGTTTAATTGGCACGCACGTATTGCTCCTCCCGTTCGGTGGAATAGTTAATTATTATATATATAATAATTAATAATAATATAACTATCATACGTATTGCCGTACCGAGGTTACTTCTTAACGGGGAAAAAATGTGGAACATGACCGTACATCGAGTGGGAGGGACATCAAGGTTGGCTACTCTGGTAAGTGATCCAGTTTCAATCTTAAACCATATATATGTAGACCTCGCAATGGACCTTCCACTCCCAGATTTTCAGTAAGCAGAATGGCTTTAACTGTGCGGGTCAGTCGTCGGGACACGTGGTACATTCCTTTACCCCTTCCAGTGCAAAGCGGTCTACATAAATGTATGGTCTAAATTCTGATTGGGTCCGAGCGCCGTCGGTACCCAGGGTCCATGTGGTATTCGAGTTTACCCTTTCCATTGCCATGGGAGGTCTAGATATTTATGGTCTAAGGTTTCATTACATTTCGGTGCTGCACGGCAACTTCGAAAACCTCCGGAATGCCAAGCCGCTAGGAGGACCACGTGACATGGCGCCAAGTTTGAAGCCTCTTAAGGAGTCTGCCCGCGTGTCCCGTCTGCGGATGGATGCACGCGTCTCCGCATGCGTGCACGGCCGCTGTTATCGGGAGGCAACGAGGCGGGATTATTGTTATTTTCGTTGGCTGTTCGATTCGGCCGAATTCTCGAGACAGGGTATTATCCGCACGAGATGCGGTAGCGTAAAAGGGGGAGGAGGCAGGAGGGAGGGAAGTTATGCGTGACACGCGGACTGCATTATTCATCGCGAGAGCCGGAGATATTATGCGCGTATATCGGGTAATATATATATCGACCAAGTCCGTCCCGAGCCGTGCGAGATTTAACTGGTCGAGCTCGCGAAAGGGATGGAGATGGGCCGTGCTGGATCGAGCACGCGAGTCACGATAATTCGGCGGTAGGACGTTAAAGGGTGTCTCATATATCTTCATCGGTTTTTCATTAAGGAGCCATCGCTTTAATTTTAAATCCGACCCAGCGTGGCCGCCAACTCCGATTACAGGTCGTGCAAAGGTAAATCGTAACCGCGTTATCGAGTCCGGTACGACCGGCACGATTAAAATTTATGCCGTCTCCTCGTGTGAATGCGAGCGATCGATTTCAAGTAAAGTGTAACGAACGTGTAATGTTTTACTTGTTTTGATTAATTATTTAAACGTTGGAAGGATTTCTTCCACGGTACTCGTGGAAGCGTTGATATCCCTACTCCTCCGCCTCTCCTGGAAAATGGAATAGCGTCTCGCTCGAGCTCAGGTGCGCAGAGCGCGTTTCTGTCATTACATAACACTAGGAGATTCTCTCAAATGTTTTTGTCTCGAAACCTTCACGAGTTTTTTGATATGTAAAAGGGATTTAATCTTCCTTAAGGAAACTCGGACATCTTACCTCCTGCGAAGTTATTTAGGTCGGAATTGATTGAACGGAATGGCGACCGATCCGATCGATCGATGGATCGAATAGCTGAAATAAGTACACGCTCGTTGCAAGAAACGCGACGCCAGACGCCTTGAGCCGACATAAGAAGCTTTCGCAGTCATCAATTTCCTCAATCGGTTTGCGGAAACTCGGTATTTTAAATTTTCACCGTCCTTCCCATATCTTCGACGATAAAACCGCTTAAAAGGTAGGAAACGTGTTACGACTGCGTCCGTTAACGATAACGATTCGATTTTTCAGCTCCGATATTCTCAACAAATTCTGTTAGTTTTATATTCCAATGAGTCGGCTTATACGACTACCTTCCACTGGAAATTATTGAGTTAAATGAAACGATAATTGTCACAAGTATTGAAAGATCAAACTGATATTGGCATTTTTCGCATCGACGAATCTACGCAGACGGTTCCATTTTTTTCGAAAATCTTACAAAATACTGGAATACAATTTTAATAATACCGTTTACACGGTCATTTTGTACATTTCATGCCTGTAAATATTATTGTTCAAAGATATTTCAAGGCATTAAAAAAGTGTAAAAATAATCCCTGGAGAACGCACAGACGTCCACATACAACATAGGTTTGTTCCCATAGTTCAGTTAATTCGACGGCTGGAAACGTTACGTGGGATTTGACCAGTTTCCATCAACGTCCCTCGGCATCGCATCGGTCGGATTTTATTTGCATCTCGATGGATCGTCACAATGGCGCATTGCTCGAAAACGTCGAAACGAACTCTAACGAAGCACCAATTATCCTTACCGTGGATATACTAGACGGAACTAGGCTTATGAAATCAATAGACTTCGTCGCCTGACTCTACTTTTGCGTCTACTTCACACGTACAGGTATACGATAAAAACAATTTGGCGTGTTTGATTGACATCACTCATTGATTGCTGTCGTTTTTCCGCGCGTCAAGAACGCCGATATACGTTGAAATAACCGCGAAATTATTTTTAGAGACGATACACGCGTTTGGAATTGATGCCTGGACGTTTCTATTATACTACAGGAAATATGGCGCCGAGATCGACCAGCGTCCATCGGCATCCTTTGGCATCGTTGAGATTTTATTTGCACTCCGATGGATCGTCACGCTGGCACGTTACTCAAACACGCCGAAACAAACTCTAACGAAGCACCAATTATCACCACCTCGAACGGGCCAGGATGAAATTCACTTTTTTCAAATCGATTACTTCCGGTCCTCTTATTCAGTCACATACGCAGTAAAAATCATTTCTTGCGAGGGTGATTCGCATTTTATAATGACTTACGTTCATTCGTGAGTTAAGAACGTATACTTACGTTAAACAAACTGGTAATATTTTCCGGAGGACAAACGGGAGTCTAGAGCAGATTGCATATTTGGACGTGCATTTCGACGGCAGGAAACTCGGACATTGCGATTGACCAGCTCCTATTAAAGTCCATCAACATTATTCGAATTTTATTCGCATTTCGGTGAATCGTCGTTGGTACGTTATTCGGAATCGCCGGCAGGTGATTTCAAACGAAGAAACAATATCGTTACAACCGACAGGTTGAAATTGACGTTTATGAAATTGCTTATCGCCGATCTAATTGTTTCCTTCATGTGTTTAGTAAACATAATTTGCAGCATGTTTAATTAATACAAATCAATAATCGTGGCTTTATTTTGTGTGCAAAAGCACTTGTTCCGTAGACATCTTTATCAAGGACACTCGTATGCATTAAGGGCGCTCACCACTCTAGCGATTTTGCAGGGCCTCACGGGGACAACGATTCCGAACGTATTTCTAAACCGATCGAGCTTAACGAGTGCTCACATCGAAGATGAAATGTTGACCTGTGTTTATATGGGAACAATTTTCGATAAGTGGTCATTTTCATATAAAAAAGTGCAACGACATAATTTGAATGTCCTTTTACCTAGGAAGGAGGTGCTCGATCGAAAATCGCTCCCACATAAACATACGTCAACATTTTATCTTTGAAACGAGCACTCGTTGAGCTCAATCGGTTGAGAAATACGCTCAAAATCGTTGTCCCCGTGGAGCACCTTTTTCAGGATTTTCGAGTTTCTCGCGAGGAATTTGGGCATTCCTTAGCAACCGTTGCCGACTCTAGGCGGAGCGTCCAACTTGCGTGTGCGTGCGGCCGAGTGTCACACACGTTTCGGCGCCTAGTCCAGAGGCGTCTAGCCGTTGTGTGAGTTGTATACGTGCAAAATACGCACACATTTTTCGCCCGTTGCTAAACACTGCCCATTATGCGTCGCGTCTCCCTCATCCGAGCGAGAAAGTACGTTTTGGTTACCTCCCACCGAATTCGATGCTAATGCCATCTAGCGGTGGAAGTCATCGTCCCCACTTTGGTGGTGAACGCCGTTAAAACAACCTAGATACGATTTTTTATACGATATCTTGTTTGGAGTGGATGTTTGTGTATCGGGATGGCAGGAACCGTGGTGGCGAGACTGACCAGCCTCCATGGACGTCCTTCGGGATCGGTTGGATTTCATTTGCATCCCGATGGTCGCCTCATTGGCGCGCTATTGGAAAACTCCGAGTCGAACTCTAACGAAGCACCAATTACCGTGACGACAGGCGGAGGCCAGGTCGGGGCTGGCGAGGAGACAGTCGCGTGGATTGTAAAAGGCATTGATTGGCAATGCCGCAGGTTGCGAGGACAGCCGGAAGTAGGACGTGTCGAGGGGAGTTTTTACAGGGTTCGAATAAAATGAGGAACGGTCCTTGTCGCGGACGTCGTCCCGGGGATGGATGTCGAAATAAAACCTGCAAAGTGGGATCCCCGTCCTGGACGATGGCTGGATGGTCGCAGTATCTGTTGGTAAATAGAAGGCAAAATGTCCCGGGGGACATGTCTAGCATTTCCAGTACGGACCAACATCGGAACGGTTGGCTTGATGGACGTTTCGGTGTTATTTAAAATTTTCTTTAGTTCCGCCAGCAGCGACTAAGTTGGACGATACGAGTCGTATCGTTGACTGCCCGGATTGTCTTTCACGATGCACCTTTTTATTTTGCCTTTCCGAGGGGCTCTCACAGGAATACAATTGGACGAGGACAAGTCTCATTGATCACTTATGTTTTCTTGCTGAAGGCCGGACAGAGGAAGTTATCATGTTAAGTTTTTAAAATCTTGGTTTCTAAGGAACTGTGGAAATTGATTTAATGACTAGTAATTAAGAAAATAACTCGGTGACGAGAAATAAAATCTTGTAAAATCTCTTTACAGATATGTTTACATTGGTACGTTTAAGGTGATGTGAAACACGTCGAGGAACTTGGTCGACGTCGATAAAGAAGATTTTTCTAAATGCCTACGTTGTCGACGTTCGTTTTTATATTGACAGCTGTGTCGAATTATATTGGGTATTGTACCAAATGGCATACTCCACCTGTCGTTTGCGTACAATAATTATAAAGAAATCGAAGTAAAACTCCAGAAATCCTCTGGATTCGTGCTTTCTGGGGCCCTAATTGACTGCAGAGGGACCTCCTGCGCCATCTGTGATTTTCAGGTCAATTAAATTTTCACTCCGAGACCTCGTATTACCGTCGTTTTGGCATACAAGCGCATACAACATTTTTTTGCCTTTATTCCGTTCAAATGCAAGTTTATCGATTACTAGAGTGTTCTAAATTGTCGTAAAATTGTCCTGACCCTTTCGATTCTCATATCAGAGCCTTCGATAATTGTATATTGATCGAAATATGAAAGCTCGACGCCATTTTGATTCTGGTCTGGGCTGAGTTAAAAAATTGTGTTAAAAAATCCAAATTTTGAATGTGTCAGGACAATTCTTAGATGATCAGGAGTGATGTGTTAAAGTTTTGGACAGTTTGGTCTAATGCCCTTAAAAAAAGTGTTGTATTCGAATCGACTGATTTGAAGGGGGTTTCACTTCACCATAAATCTTGAGAATCGATTAGAATTATACACAAAAAACGCGTAATCATTGATAATGTTGTTAACACGAAGAATAACGTACACGTGATCAAACAATGATACAATACCAGGCAATTTTTTCCCGAGTTTTTTCTCAAGTTGAATGTTGTTTATTGATTTAGTTTTTTAATAATTCTTAATAAAGTTTGGAAAAGCTGGTGATCTTCCGTCGATGTTCCAATTTGACTAATTTTCGGTTGTTAGAGCCTTTCGTTCACGGTAATTTGTGCGTTTAATTACCGAACGTGGTAAGCACGATGAATATATAACGACGCTCAACTCGTCGAGATAGTACATATTATATTTCATCTGGAACGTGGACACGGGAAAATATAATCGATACGTGTTATGATTCGTTCTATAAATGGGCCAAATGCCCGTGAAAGCGGTTTAATTTCGCATTGCCAGTCTGATACGCAATTAAGCCTAATTGAAACTGAATGGATTGATACTTGGACAATTGCAAGTTATGCACATTTTGTTTTAATCTTGTTACTTCTTTTGGCAATGAGAAGAACGAAAATTATCGCGATATATGCGAGATGAAATTGCAGGCTATAAATTGCTCCGATGAAAAGTGAACGTGGTAATCGAATATTATTTGGAAAACAATTATTTCGAAGTCATCAACATTTAAGTTTATGCCGCGCTCAAATATGAGGTGTATCAAAAGTGATTCATTACGTTTCAAGTCTATTACGCATTTCCAGATAGAAATTGTTTAATTCATCATTGATATAATTATTGTATAGCTACTTTAATTTAAATAACTACCGGAATCAGAAATATAAAATATTAATAAAAAACGGGAGCTGAGTTACAACGAAGGGGGTTCTATACTAACATTTCATCAGGTGAGTTTATTCATACCTTAAGGTTTATTTTTCAAAATCTTTTAACAAGCACTTAACTAAAAGAGAGAAGTCAGCTAAATAAGCAAATAAGTAAGTACTTAATCATTAAGTAGAAGAGCAAAACGTTATATCTGTATTCAGGTTATCAGATATATCTTACCGATTGTAATGACGTTTTCTTTTTTTTCTTTTATGCACGAAGAATAACATCTTTATCAAATTGAATTGTTACCATTTTCCAGATTGAACAAATGGACTCTTTTGCTTAGATATTCGCATATTAAAGTTTCACATAAGTCAATACACTGATTTTTAAAAATAAGGAGTTTCTAAAACTTAGGTTACCTAATATAAATTGAAATACTAATGATAATTTGATTTTAAAAAAAAGTATAGAAAATCTTGTTGGGAAGAGCTATCTTTGATAGGTATCATTTCATCGATGGTGCTTTGCGGTATTTGAAATATTTAAATGATTAGCTTCTTGGGAGGGAGGTTGGCGTGCCGGAGGCGAACGGATCGGTTTTGTAATTGATAGTAATTATAAGAAAAGCCATTGTTACGATCGCATCGTAAGACCAGGCTATCCGACAGAGAAGAGCCAGGAGGACGAGAATCGATAAGCAGTAACAGCTGAGATACCATCTCGCCGATCTTCGGAGCTCTTTTAAGATGCGCATGGCGAAGGGAAATTCCTGCGAAGCGATATCGACAAGAAACCATTAATCGGACCTCAGGGGCTTCTTCGATGGAATTACAAATGCCACCTTTCTTTAACGTCCTCCTCCCGTGCGATCCTCGATATCTCCTATACAGGAACATTTTCGTTGATGAACTCATACGAGCAAAATGGAGCTCGCTAATACAGTTCAAGACTAGACTTTTTGAAAATAAAACGGTTACCGAGAACCAGATCTTATGTGAAATGATTTTTTTGGGGTACCGATATTTTATCCATTCCATCTTAATCTCTTATATACATACATATGTATAATATGTACGTAAACATATATTTATATTTATACTTATGCAGCATTGTATAATTACTTATTGTTAGTCCGCTGGTCTTTTGTAGATAGGTATATCCTTCTGAGATATAATGTCACGATGTAGTGATTTACTATTGTATATACAGTTCATGTATTTTTTCCATTTATAACTTTTCAAACGACCATATTTTATTATATTATATTAATCGTCCAAATCTCTAAAAGAATATGTTTTGATAGCAGAGAGATTGACTCTTATAAGAAATCTCTGACAAAAGAAAAAATAAATCAAAAGAATCGGAGTTCTCAATAAATCCACAGTTTCGAGAGAAGTGTACAACTTTGTTATCTGAATTGAATTCGAATTTCGCGCCCCTACCCTCGGCGAATTCGTCCGCGGTGGAATCTTTTCCAAAGTCCTGTCGAGAAGAAAACAGTTCGAGCACGTGTTTGGGATTCACAAGTGGTTCGGAGAAGATCGTCGGGGAATGTTGTTGATGGCGTTGACGATAATTGTTCGTCGGGCGATCAAGATTTGGGCCAGAGCGCGAGATAAGGATCGATGAACGACGGTAGCCGAATGAATATTCATACAGAATCCCCCGCAATCGCGTTTGCCGATCGCGAATCTCGAGGATCCCGGACAGGTCGAGTTCGTTTGAGAAAACCTATCGCGACGAGAGACATGGGACATCCCAGGGATAAGCCGCGATATTTCTATCGCTATTCAGTTTTTTCCAGGAGCTCGAATGCACCCAGGTATTATCCTGTCAGTTAGGGTTTCGACGGGAAATGGAAAACAGAAACAACAGGACGACGATCACGACGTTCGCGCGATCAACGTTATTCGCGGATGCGTACACGAATTCGGTGGAAATTGCCTCGAGTATCTATAGCATGTTACGACGTACTAGTCTACAAGGAAATATGAATTCATATGCGCGAGGGTGTACTGCATGTATGGTGAACCATGCAGGGTGTGTATTCGCTCTGGGAGGAGGGAGGAAAAATAAAATTTTTACCCGGCACGGGTGGTGCCACTCTAGTTACGTTTTTTCATTTTTTTTTTTTTAACTACCTTTGAGATATTCCGTCGAGGTGGTTGTGTTCGTTCGGTGTACTGACATATTTACCTAATTTGTCTATCAACTGGCGTGAAACGTTCAATTTTATGGATAAAAAATGCACACGGAACTACGACAAATGTCAACATTTTTGGTTTTGAAATGTCGTTTTTTTCACCCAATTTGATGTTTAAATTGAAATAATATTGCAAGACTAACTATTGTGGGCGACTAAGGCATAATTTTATTTGTAACGAGGTGTAATTATGGAAATGAAAACATATAATTCGTTGATGCTTAAGAAAAATTGTCTGGACGTCGTGATATTTGTGCTCTGGGCGAGCAGAATTTAGGTAGACTAAATATTGAATTCTGTGAGTGAAGCAAAAAGTATTTTCTTAAATATTAGTAAGTCATTCGCAATGGATTTCGATTATGCTCGAGTTTCTAATATATGTTTAACTCTTAGTTTATAATTAGTCCAAAAATATTTATTAAAAATGGGGTGGAAAGCTGATTCTTACTATACATTTTCAACGATATTGCTTGACAATGGCAGCTTAGATACATTTTATTTGTGTATCTTTTATTAAGTGCCATTATTTCATAATGAATATTACAAAACACAACAATGTGAACATATAATTTTATACGAATGAGCGCTAGCGTTGAAGACACCTATTAAGCGCGATGGATATGCGATACATCGGCCTGTATCTCATCTCGGTTATTGTTAATTAAATGAGAGACCAAAGACCGGTTTCAAATGTACTAGGTAGTTATCGGCACGCGAGGCCGAACACTGTTTCGCGCCATTAATCGAGTAATTTTCTCATTTCCAACAAATTGGACAGTAGCGTGATGCCGCAATGCACGTCATGATGTAGCCTTCTAAATATCGGCTGTCATCGTGCATGCAAAGTGCACTTCGTCCGAAGCATAGTTGTTTTTAAGAGAGAGTCGTGTACTGTAGCCATATTTTTTAATTATCTATATCTCTCTCTCTCTTTTAAATCTATATTTACGGTTCTTTTAGACTGAATCTATACTTCGGTATAATTGGATAATAATATATTTATCTTATAATTAGAATTAATATGAAACAAAACAAAAAATAGGGAGGCGAACAGAAATTTTGGATGTATAAGGTCTAGAAAGCCTAACTTAAACGATAAATGTACATTTTTCTCATAAACTAACAATAATATAGGACAATATTTTAATTCATTTTATTTCAATGAATCGAAACGACAAATCAAAAACTATGTGATGCCCACATTTACCTATACAGATGGCAGATGTTTATTTATGTTTATTTATTATTGATCCAATACAATATTTTATCCGAAATAATTTTCATTAATGTGTTCAGTACTCGAGACTGATTTTTTACATAAAATTCTTTTCGCAAAATCATTTCTAGTTGATAATAACTTGCTATTATTTGGAGAGCAACACTGATGATTCTTAAAAAATCAATCACCTTTCACTTTTACCAATACCATTTTCTGATATCTCATCGGAGTCAACACATTTTTTTGAGCAAAATGTATAGATTGCAGCAGATAATAAATTTCGCCTAGAAAGTAAATTTTTCGCTCAGTGCATGAGAAACGAAAAATGTACACCAGTATAGTTTAGGGCTTCACATAGATATATCTTTTATTGTGTCTTGATGAAACTAGTAAGTATATTGTTAAATTGAACTATATTTATTTTAATGTAGTGCTCTAGTTGTCCATCGAATCATACGTCGAAAATGACGCAGTCGTAGTTGCATTTGAAAAAAAGAATACATTATCCCGAAATCGTGGATTTTCCATTTTCTGTGTTCTCTCTCAAGTAGGAAAGAATACGTTCCAGCTAGATAGAGCAGCGTATTCCATTAAATATTATTACAGTGGCGCGAAGGAAATGACTTCGGTATATCTTTTGCCGTTTTATGTACGAAGAATGAAAACAAACCGTTGAACGTAACGTAGCGTCCCTGCGAGCGTAAATTTCAATATTATGTTACGTAGTTTATAGAGCGATTATTTCGACGATCGTGGAACCGCCTTAGCGGCGTAATGTTCTTTCGTTTTGATTTAGATCTCGCTGTTTCATAAAGCGTCGTTGAGTCTGGCCTTTTCCCTCTCGTGAATTCCTCATAGGGTTGGCTTGCACCGTTTCAGCAAGCAATTCTTGTGCTTTACGAGCACCCTTTCCTCGTCTGGGCTCGCACCTCGTTCCAGAGTAAATTTCGAAATCTGTAAGGCTGGTTTAAATTTCGCGGCACAATCTGCATTCCACTCCTGCAGGAACGGTAAGAACTCCGGAGTACTCGACGTATATACTGCAAATTGTTTTTGACATACGATTTAGATTCTTGATTTTCCGCATAACCGCGTTTTTCGATGTATTTACTGCTATTTTGGTCACCCTGATATTTTTAACGATACGTCCGTTATCTTTCATTATTTTTAATTTCTAAAATTACTTAAGTTAAATCCTAATGTCAGGAAAAATGTGATGCAATGCATTTCAACTCTTATTTTTTATGACTTCTTTTAAGAAGAATTGACGCCATTGAAGTCACTTAGTCGGAATTGATACCTATGTTTAATTCAATGATGGTCGATTACTTATGTCCTATCTTTGCATACAAAAAATTTGTTATTTCAAGGACAAGGACAGAATAATCTGCGACTCCTTGTCCAGCTCTAATTGTAAAAAAGTCCTAGTATCAAGTACTATTATCCCCTCATATCACATATTTTTCCGTCCTGTGTTCTGATGAATTTTTTTGTAAACATATAAAAAGCTAATAACCGCGATACTGTAGGAAAAGTATGATGTTTCGCTTGTAAGGGTAAGGTCGCTTGCACGCCCACCGGCAAAACCAGCGCTGGCACCGGCGTTTTTTTTTGGATGCAATGTAAATAAATGGGAGCTTGCACGCGTAATCCGGTAATCTCTGGCCCGGCTCGATTGCCGGTCCGGTCGTCCAGCGCGCCGGCGTTGAACTTGGCAAGTCGGATGCCGGAACAATGACCGACATGCCGATTCTAATGTAATCTTATGTGAGCACTCCTGTCGAAACTCGCCGCCGTTGGTGAGCTGTTCATTGCTTTTTCGGATACCTAGTTATTCATCGGAGCAAGCGCCAACTCCGATTTTGCCCGTGCATGTAAGAACGATCATGCCCGGTGCCGGTGCCGGGACCGGCTTTGGTTTTGCCGATGCAAGCGGCCTAAGTCCCAAGAACCGTCCTCGATACGTAAAGACAAAATACGAATTCTTGTATCAACTAAAGAGCAAAAACTATATTCACTTGTTCCAGATAATAATGAAATTTTTCATATTTCTATGTCAACCGGTAAAAAACAATTCACCCCTTGGAAAATCCACAAGTAAGGTAAATTTTGATCCCGCCGACATCCATTCACGCTCCGTCCTTGCACTCGTTTCCTCGGGTAGGGCCAAATTGCACGGGAGGTGCGGCGTTCCGAAACGAAGGACGGATCTCTAAAGCTCGGATCAAGCCCAAGGAGACTTCGAGGCCGGACTAAAAGGGGAAAGAGAGCGCTCGTCTTTAAGCGTCCAGGAAGGAGACGAAGGATCGCGGATATTAAGGATAAAAGCGATAACGGGGGCGGAGTAATGAATATCCATTGTCTCGAGGAATTACGGATATCCAAGGACAATGACAAGCCGAAGTCGATTCTCGGGGCGCTTTCGCCTCGCCGTTATCCGAGAAACAAACGAGAGGATCACCGCGTGTGGCCCGACGTTCGGTGGGATTATCGGTAAATTGTCTTTTCCGGTCACGCGGAAAAGGTCCTAGCTCCTTCGAGCCCAGCTTTCCGTTCGATCTTCGCGTCTTCGCGTCTTCGCGTTTTCGCGGCGAGACCCATCGGAGAATTCCGCGCTCCACTGATATCGTTCGTTTATCGGTACACGCACGGATGCACTCGGGCGTGATCTTTCGCATAAATCGAATCTCGATAATTGAGACGCGACGCGCCGCGATCACCCTCGATATCGATCGCATATACAAGCATCGGCGATATCGGTTGATGTATCTGCTCTCCACGCGTTATCCGATGCGACGAAATGATCGCGATCTCATCTCGATCGAGCATATTAACGATGTGCGGAAGAGATGAAATTTCGATCGAATCTTCGGGATCGGCCGTTGATCTTTATCGGTCGCCTTTTCGGCTTCTTCGGCCCTTTGGGGAAACTTGCTCGTTGAATGCCCTGACGAGCGTATATTATTCAATTCCAGTTATTTTAATATGTAATTTTGTCCCTCGTACCTCGTTTTAATAAACGAAGTTACCCTGACATTTTTTACTTTTCTCGGGCCCCGCGGGAAAACTTTCACATCGAACACGTAATACTTGTTGATCGTATGCCGTAGATTTCGAATCATTTTATTATCTTATGATGTGTTTTAATAATGATGTCGCTGTGAATGTAATTTAAACGTGGGGTAAGGCGACGTATAATTTGATATCTACTTCATCTTTCGATAAGTTTTTCGATAGAGAATGAATCTTTACGTATTTTAGCGAAGCGGCCCTTAATTTCTTCTCCCATTGGATAAACTATAGGCATTGATGATCCATGCAATTTCTTATATACAAGATTGTACGTAAATGTACCGTATGTTCAAACGTTTACATTATTAGGTCACGTAGAGGCGAAACGTTTACTGATTTCTGAAACATGAATGGTACACATGCATCAATTATGAATTAATGGAAACGGAAGCATCGTGAACGCGGTTGTGCATATCCGTTACGTACAAGGGAGGACGGAAGGATTTACTCAATGAGTGCCACAATTTCAATGCAATGGACATTGAATAACTGTCAACAACCACTATATTCTCCTGTCATCTCCCTCGATAGCTGCGTTCAGCACGAGAAAAATCTCGAGGACGAATCTGCAACCGCAGCTCTTTCCCGACCGAAACTTTTTGAGATCTTTCCTAGGTGACAAAATGTCGCATTTTGATCAAGTTTTTCGTACCGCTTTGCCTGACCGTTTCACTCTAGGACGATTTACTTGAAATTGAATGAATTACGGCGAAATAAATTTGAAATTTTATTCCACGATATATAAAAATCGTATCGCGTGGAAAAATGTTCCATTACGTTTTTTCGAGAATAACTTGACCTTGAAGTACAGCTCAGGTAATCTTTGAAAATATATCTACTTAAGGTGAAGTGAAACACGTCGAGGAACTTGATCGACGTCGATAAAGAAGATCTTTCTAAATGCCTACGTTGCCGACGTTCGTTTTTATATTGACAGCTGGGTCGAATTATATTGGGTATTGTACCAAATGGCATATTCCACCTGTCGTTTTCGTACAATAATTATAAAGGAATCGAAGTAAAACTCCAGAAATCCTCTGGATTCATGCTTTCTGGGGCCCTAATTGACTGTAGAGGGACCTTCTACGCCATCTGTGATTTCCAGGTCAATTAAATTTTCACTCCGAGACCTCGTATTACCATCGTTTTAGCATAGAAGCGTATACAACACTTTTTTTGCCTTTATCCCGTTCAAATGCGAGTTTATCGATTACCAGAGTGTCCTAAATTGTCGTAAAATTGTCCTGACCCTTTCGATTCTCATATCAGAGCCTTCGATAATTGTATGTCGATCGAAATATGAGGGCTCGACGCCATTTTGTTTCTGGTCTAGGCTGAGTAAAAAAATTTGTTGGAAAAATCCAAATTTTAAATGTGTCAGGATAATTCTTAGATGATCAGGAGTGATGTGTCAAAGTTTCGGACAGTTTGGTCTAATACCCTTAAAAAAAGCGTTGTATTCTAATCGACTGATTTGAAGGGGGTTTCACTTGACCTTAACTCGTTTCATAGACATGTCTGTACCGCAGAGGTAAAGGATAGTAAGTCTGTTCCGTGTGCGACAGTAACGTATTTTAAATTTCTCGTGGCTTTAGAAATATCGAAGACAAATTTCCAGAAAGGGACTTATTGCCTGCTTGGGCCAAAGGAGCCATAAAACAATTTAGCAATGTCCTCACTCCGAAATCTGTTCGTAAATTTTATTTTTTTACGATACGGCTATATTGCCCCGTACGTCCCATCGCGGAGTTTTAAGGTTCCTTAACATTTTCGCGGGTTGACCGTCCCTATTCTTTGTCGTACCTTTTTAACTTTAACACGTGCGTGCAGCATGCACACGTACATACAGCATGTTTTTCCATTTCCACGGCAATCAGAAATTTTCCGTTTTTACCCAACCATATTGGACAGCCGTCGACTAATCACGAGGTCAACTTCTCAATTCGAATCGCCCTTCTAAAATTTAGTCAACCAATCGGTATGCAAGAAATATGCTACCTCCTCCTGAAAAATGTAATGCGACGAGAGGAGGAATCGTATACTTTTTCTGTAAAACAGTCTCTTGTCAGCCTTTACACTCGCTTCTGCTCCGTTACTGGTATTCACGCGAAAAGAACTGACAGAATTCACCAAGTCTCACTTCATTTCGGGTACATTTCTTCTTCCCGTGAGCAGTCGTATGAAGGTCCCATTTTTCAATTCTATTTGCAAGAACAATCGGGATTCATACAACTGCCTGACAAACTAGACGGGCAGAACAAAGTTCATTTTTTAAAACTTTTAGAAAACGTTTATCACATGATCAAATTGAAATCAACCAAGAAATAATAATAACTTCATATTGACAAAAGCTCGATTTAAGACAGATACTGGTAAACATATATACATATCGGTTAATACTCTTAGGTTAAAATTGTCGCTATAATATCTGCGCTAAGAACGTATTGCACCCGATTCGACGAGTGCTCCGTTTGAAAATTCCTGTTTCTTGGGGAAATAATCGAAATGGGGGGTTAGCCAGTGACGGCAACGTCAACGTTTGGATTTGTTGTCAGGAGCCGTGCCGTTAGACTTCCATTAACGTCTAGCTGTGTCAGCTGGGGCGATCCTTCCAAACGATCCTTTAAGGTGAAGTGAAACCCCCTTCAACTCAGTCGATTCGAATGCAACACTTTTTTTTAAGGGTATTAGACCAAATTGTCCGAAACTTTGACACATCTCTCCTGATCATCTAAGAATTGTCCTGACACGTTCAAAATTTGGATTAAAAAAAAAATTTTTTTAACTGAGCCTAGACCAGAACCAAAATGGCGTCGAGCTCTCATATTTCCATCAATATACAATTATCGAAGGCTCTGATATGAGAACCGGAAGGGTCAGGACAATTTTTCGACAATTTAGAACACTCTGGTAGTCGATAAACTCGCCTTTGAACGGGATAAAGGCAAAAAAAGTGTTGTATGCTCTTCTATGCTAAAACGATGGGAATACGAGGTCTCGGAGTGAAAATTTAATTCATCTGGAAATCACAGATGGCGCAGGGGGTCCCTCTGCAGTCAATTAGGGCCCCAGAAAGTACGAATCCAGAGGATTTCTGGAGTTTTACTTCGATTTCTTTATAATTATTGTACGAAAACGACAGGTGGAGTATGACATTTGGTACAGTACCCAATGTAATTCGACCCAGGTGTCAATATAAAAATGAACGTCGGCAACGTAGGCATTTAGAAAAATCTTCTTTATCGACGTCGATCAAGTTCCTAGACGTATTTCACTTCACCTTAACCCGGCGGTTCTTTCCTTCCGGGCCGCCTTTATTACCTGGGAGGTTTTATTTATCAAAGCGTTATTCTAATTGGGCAAACTGCTGCTGCGTAGGCACTAACGTAATCGACTTACTTCCTTTTAATGCGAGTGGCGCACTCGCGCGCAATAAGAGAATATTTAGTGAGTCAAATCTTAAAATAAACTCACTTAGGCTCACTTTCCGAGAATCGTAATGGCACTTTGCACATCCAACCGCTATTCCAACCCTCGAGTGTAATTGCTGACCACTTGAAACTTTTCTGAATATTTTCAGTTTGCTCCCGCGTTAAGCTTCGACGTTTTGGCTCGGTGTTTCATAAAAGAGGTTGGGAATTAACGAGGGGAAACGAAGCTGCGGAATTTCTTGGATTTTCTTCAATTGACCAGACGACACGTTTCGGTAATTAAGCTCTTATTTAGGTTGATTGCTCGATGCCACTTGGATTTATCGAGGACAAATGCTCGAAACGCGATAACGAATAAATTAGCGTAATTATAAAACCGAATGTTACGCGAAGTTTGAAAAGTGGTTGGCCCTGGCGTGGAGGGCAGTCCAGCCGGGCTTGCTCATTGATTAAAACTTTCGTTGTACCCTCTATAATTTATGATCTAAGCTGTCTGTAATTGAACAATCTGCACTTGGCGTTTATGACCGGGATGGCTTTGTGCTCAATGAATGATTGTAGCTAACGATTTGGAACGTTCCTCATGTTTTTCCATTGTGAAATAAACGTCTCTTTTGTACGTAATAACGCGTTATTACTGTCATATCATTTTACCGTATTACTGTCATGCAATTTCAGTTTATACATTATAATTATTTTATTATACGGCAATAAAACGTTAAATTCCGATATTATAGGAAGAAAATCCAATTGATGATTTAAATCTCTAAAAATGAACAGGATACTTTTAATTCCCAGTGAATTACTTACTTCAATGACATACATTACGTTTTCCTTGATGGAAAATTCCAATAATTATTCATCTTGATTTTACTAAGTTCTATTATCGCCAATAAAATGACTCGTAAAACGTAAATTGTGATATTTATCTCGACGACTGAATTACTTTTTCCGTGAAATGGATCGCGTTATCAAATATAAAAAGTTATTCACGCGAGCATTAGCATGAAATAGCCAACCACCAACGTCTTTGCGAAATAAGACAATTTGTCTCAAGGGCAAAATACGAGCAAGGAGTAAATGAAATAACCGAGTTGTGCATTTTCCAGCAAGTTGTACCGAGGATGTTGCAGAAAGAACACCTCTGAGATTTCGATTCCTCTATACCTATATGCGGTATCACTCGTAGAACGTTCATTTCTGGCAAAAGATAAATAACTACTAGCTGAACGTCCCCGGGGGCTTTAAAAAGGCCTAAAAGAAAATCAACGAGCGGGATCCTGTCGGGGATGGGAGAAATTTCGAAGCTCCCAGGAAAATCTCAGCCCCATTCGTGATATTCATCAGCTCGGCTGCTACGTGCCGCTCTCTCGGTGGCGTTTCCGTATAATCGATAAAGCACTTCGGTGCTTCCTTTAAAGACGTGTTCACCTACTTTCATTGAAGCGTGCACTGCCGTCTCAATAAAGTCGACCAACGTGTGCCGATACAACGCCGATGCATTGTTTCGCCTGCAACGTTTCCTTTAAGCGCGAACGCCAAGCGAATTTCCTCTTTTCAAGAGGAAACTAGGTTTCTCTGAGTTATTCCCAAAAGTTAGTCGAACCTGTTGATTTCCAACGATTTCAGTTTTATGTTTATGAAATATGATCCTCTCCGCTTACTTACAACTTGTAATGAATCCTAATTTATTAATTGGCATACTTACAAGAACACCGTTAAAAAGATTTATATACTTTCGGTACATAAGGTTGTAGTGGAGTTATAAATTTGATGTCTTAATAGTGAACGAGTAGACGTTTATTATGACATTCTAAATAAACATAATTTTATAACATCGAGATATAATTTTGCGAAATTGTGTAGGAAAATTATAAATTTTAAATATGATCAAAAACTTTCAATAAAATGTATTTACGGTATACCTTCTGAACAGGACAACATGCCCAGTACACATAAGAAATTTATAAACAGAATGAAACATTAAAGAAATCAGATTGACATTTTCCGTTCAACTTATATATTGGTTACAAGACTGACAAATTTAATATTTATATCTAGATGAATCCTAAATAAATATAGCCGTTGGTGCTTTTATGTATTTATCAAATTATACCTTTTATTTTAAAACATTCAATCATTTTTCCAAATTATTAAGAATCGTTATATTTGCCCCGACAAGTGTTACAGTCACACCATGAATCCTGCACCCTGCACCGATAGCAATTATAACAAATATATTACGAAAAGTATAAGTACGAAAAATCAAATTGTCGACTTTTCGTACATTTTTAAGGCAACAATTCGTAAACCCTCTTTTAGTGCAAGATTCAATTAATATATTTGCCCAGTTTCGATCGCGAAAACTCGTTACAGTCGATTGTATGATCAAAACGAGAAAATTCTTACAATTGACCGCGACCTCCCCTACGTACATTACGTAAAGTGTTAAGGTGAAGTGAAACACGTCAAGGAACTTGGTCGACGTCGATAAAGAAGATTTTTCTAAATGTCTACGTTGCCGACGTTCGTTTTTATATTGACAGCTGTGTCGAATTATATTGGGTATTGTACCAAATGGCATACTCCACCTGTCGTTTGCGTACAATAATTATAAAGAAATCGAAGTAAAACTCCAGAAATCCTCTGGATTCATGCTTTCTGGGGCCCTAATTGACTGCAGTGGTACCTCCTGCGCCATCTGTGATTTTCAGGTCAATTAAATTTTCACTCCGAGACCTCGTATTACCGTCGTTTTGGCATACAAGCGCATACAACATTTTTTTGCCATTATTCCTTTCAAATGCGAGTTTATCGATTACCAGAGTGTTCTAAATTGTCGTAAAATGGTCCTGACCCTTTCGATTCTCATGACAGAACCGTCGATAATTGTATATTGATCGAAATATGAGAGCTCGACACCATTTTGGTTCTGATCTGGGCTGAGTTAACAAATTTTTTTGAAAAATCCAAATTTTTAATGTGTCAGGATAATTCTTAGATGATCAGGAGCGAGGTGTCAAAGTTTCGGACAGTTTGATTTAATACCCTTAAAAAAAGGTGTTGTATTCAAATCGACTGATTTGTAGTGTTTCACTTCACCTTAAGGGCGCTCACCACTCCAGCGATTTTGCAGGGCCTTACCGGGACAACGATTTTGAACGTATTCGAAACCGATCGAGCTCAATGAGTGCTCATATTAAAGATGAAACGTTGACCTGTGTTTATATGGGAGCGATTTTGTGGTCATTTTCATATAAAAAAGTGCTACGACATACCATGAATGCTCTTTTAACTAGGAATGAGTTGCGTTATCGAGAATCGCTCCCATATGAACACACGTGAACGTTTTATCTTTAAAACGAGCACTCGTTGAGCTCGATCGGTTGAGAAATACGCTCAAAATCGTTGTCCTCGTGGAGCACATTTTTCGTGATTTTCGGGTTCCACGCGAGGAATTTGGGCTCTCCTTGACAACCGTTGCCAAATCTAGGCGGAGCATCCAATTGGCGTGTGTGTGCGTCGGGTGACACCCGCGCTTCAACGCCAAGTCAGAGTCGTCCAGCCGTTACGTGAGTCCTCTACGCGTCAGGTATGTACATATTTTTCGATCGTCGCTAAACACCGCCCATGCTGCGTCGCGTTTTACTTATCCGAGCGAGAAAGTACGTTTTGGGTACCTCCCACCGAATACGATGCCAATGCCATCCAGCGGTGGAAGTCATCGTCCCCACTTTGGTGATGAACGCCGTTAAGGTGAAATGAAACCCCCTTCAAATCAGTCGATTCGAATACAACACTTTTCTTTAACGGTATTACACCAAACTGTCCGAAACTTTGACACATCACTCCTGATGATCTAAGAATTGTTCTGACACATTAAAAATTTGGATTTTTCAAAAAAATGTTTTAACTCAGTCCAGACCAGAACCAAAATGGCGTCGAGATCTCATATTTCAATTAATATACAATTATCGAAGGCTCTGATATGAGAATCGAAAGGGTCAGGACAATTTTACGACAATTTAGAACATTCTGGTAATCGATAAACTCGCCTTTGAACGGGATATAGGCAAAAAAAGTGTTGTATGCGCTTCTATGCTAAAACGACGGGAATACGAGGTTTCGAAGTGAAAATTTAATTGACCTGGAAATCACAGATGGCGCAGGGGGTCCCTCTGCAGTCAATTAGGGCCCCAGAAAGCATGAATCCAGAGGATTTCTGGAGTTTTACTTCGATTTCTTTATAATTATTGTACGAAAACGACAGGTGGAATATGCCATTTGGTACAATACCCATTATAATTCGACCCAGCTGTCAATATAAAAACGGACGTCGGCAACGTAGACATTTAGAAAAATCTTTATCGACGTCGACCAAGTTCCTCGACGTGTTTCACTTCATCTTAAGGTGAGTCCAGACGTGGATATTTTTCCGCGACAAGCAGCACAAATGTATACATTTTCTCGTTCTCTGAAAATTGCTCTTCGTACGCAAGCCCTGTTAGTGCGCGCAACAATGCTCATGTCTGGACCCACCTTGACACGGCAGGACGTTACGCGGCATTATGCGACGTTACACAACCTTACGCGACCTTACACGACCTTACACGGTATTACACGCTGTTAGTCGGGAGTCCTTCGCAAATTGGCTTTCACCTTTCGAGCCTTCCGGGGAGGGCAGTGGAGTGCAGCCGATAACGAAACCCGCCTCGGTGGTGCATCCACGTGGCAATGGCAGGTCAGCGTGTGCGTACCCGTGTATAGGATCGAAGGTGCGCGAAAATCCTTGAAGCTCCGACCTTCTTCCTGGAGCTGTATTACAAGCTCCGCAGGAAGTGCAAGCCGCAACAGGTCAAAAGTCAGACCCCGTAGACCGATACTATATCAACGACGGTGAATTACCGGGCTGGGATGACGTTGGCTAAAATAACTGGCGCGACTTCGTCTTAGCGGGGAAAAAGTAGTAAAAGGAAGGCTTCCCTTTTTCGAGAAAACCACGAGGGAGCGGAGACAGGTTCGAGCCTTGCATTCCATTCCGGAACAAAAAGCGATCGTATATATCGTCGAACGCAAGAGAGAAATTCCGGTCGCGATATATCGTGCTTGGCGCTTGAAATGTTCTTTGGCCGAATTTCGAGAAGCTTCCCTTTCCGTTCGGAAGAGTTAGGTGCTCGTTTTGTAACGGAGAGTATTGGGTACTAATATTAATTGCGGTAAAATTTCATGACGAGGATACTGGTATTAACGCTATGCGGCACTACAACATGACAATGACTTTTATTATCCCAGGGAAACATTTCACGGATGCATCGAGAGTTTGGAGTACATTTTTCGCGGTCTAATCTATAAAAGTACCGGGTAAAAAATGCTGAATCGACGATCATATGCCCGATAGGATGTACCTTCAACTTTTCCAAGTACATTTCTCAAATGATTTATTTATTTATTTCCGAACTCGGGAAAACAGCTGCTCAAAATTCCGAGAATGCCATAAAACGCGGAAAGCGCTTCGCATTAATTTCGAATTCCAGTGCCGGACATTCCGTCTGCTCGGTTTCTTTTCCACCGGAAGTTTCCGGATTTTACCGTGCCGTCAAGAAGAACTCGTTCAATTCTAAGCAAGCGGTGAAACTTGGTTCGTTAACGAGACGTTGCGCTTGGATGTACTTTTCAGATTTCCGGAGCAAATCCGGTGGGGCTCCAATCCACGTTGCGATAGGCGAGAAGAAGTGGGTGGACGAACTTTTTCGAAATTCCGATGCGAGGGCAAGATACATCGAGGCCGATCCGCTCGAATGGCGGAGGAACTTGAAAGCTCCGGTTCCGGGAACTTGCGATTCGCCCTGGTCGGGTTCTCTCGCTCGTGCTCTTCGAAGTTCGGTAACGCAAATTAATGGATGGGCCATGGAGGCTGGAAGTAATTCCCGGAAAACCGAAGCCGGACCGCTTTCGCGTCCTTTCTCGGCTCTTTAAACGCGGGGCCCTTCTACGTGATTCCAAGGACGAGGCCCCGCTGTATATCAGGGAGAAGATCCCCAAAGCTTCCGGTCTTCCGGCGTTACCGTTCTTCATGCTTACCGCCCTGTCAACCCGGATGTGGTGCCCCGCCCCGCGGCTTCCCCGAGCGACGTGTACGCTCCCGCGAATTATGTTTTCCTTCCACGAAATGCCCCGGGATATGTAGCTAGCGGTGTAAGGTGCATTAGGCAGGCCGTGTAAAAAATCAGGGATAAACGCGGCTGTCGCTTCTCACCTGCGGATTGGAAAATCTGCTTCCTCGGGCAAGATATTTTGTGGACGAGGACCGAACGCGGAAACGTCTTGGCATCTCCGATTAAATACCGCGCGTTGGTTCCTTTCCCTGATTCCTCACACTTTTATTTACACTTTTTCAACGTTAACGGCGTTCACCACCAAAGTGGGGACGATGACTTCCACCGCTAGATGGCATTGGCATCGAATTCGGTGGGAGGTACCCAAAACGTACTTTTTCGCTCGGATAAGTAAGGCGCGACGCAGCATGGGCGGTGTTTAGCGACTGTCGAAAAATATGTACATGCCTTATGCGTATAGGACTCACGCAATGGCTGGTCGACTCTGACTTGGTGTCGAAGCGGGGGTGTCACCCGGCCGCACGTACACGCCGGTTGGACGCTCCGCCTAGATTTGGCAACGGTTGTCAAGGAGAGCTCAAATTCCTCGCGTGAACCCCGAAAATCACAAAAAAGGTGCTCCACTAGGATGATTTTGAGCATATTTCTCAACCAATCGAGCTCAACGAATGCTCTTTTCAAAGATAAAACGTTCACGTGTGTTTATATGGGAGCGATTCTCGATAACGCAACTCGTCCCTAGTTAAAAGAGCATTCAAAGTATGTCGTAGCACTTTTTTATATGAAAATGACCACAAAATCGCTCCCATATAAACGCAGGTCAACATTTCATCTTTAATATGAGCACTCGTTGAGCTCGATCGGTTTGGAAATACGCTCAAAATCGTTGTCCCGGTAAGGCTCTGCAAAATCACTGGGGTGGTGAGGTACCCTTAACGTTGCTAATTTTAAAATAATTTAAAAAGATTGCACCGTCGATTAGGATATGCAGATTCTCTCCATAGCTATTCCTTGTTTCGTACATATGTACTCTCGTAATTAATGTTGTTCATCCACGAAACATAGTGAAATACGTAGTCGGGAGGGTAAGATGTATCAGATACATGGTACAAAGATAAACAATGAAGATTTTAATTTTTTACCCGAGCGTCGGAGATCTGCTTCTAGGCAGCGATATACCATCGAGAGTGCCCGAACGTCATGTGGTATGCATTGATATCTTCAATTATGCATTTATGGCGTCCGTAAAATACAGGCACCTCTAATTAATAGACTTTCGGCACTAATATTCCTAATATTTCCCACACTGTCAACTTGGATGCGTCACTCCGATGTGACATTATCCGTTCTTGCAACCCAGGAATGTAAGGTCAGTTAAATCGATTATTCTACAAATATTGAAACAAATATCGTAGGTTGGATCATTTAACATTGTAAAATATACATAAATTGTTCGAAGGTTAACTTGTTAGAAAATATAAATGGTAATACGTCTACTTATAAATAATACACCAAATAAATACATACACGTATATACGTATCTGAAATTGCTTTATAGGAAAACAATAAACCGTGCATCTCTCGGGAGTAATCTTCGTTCGCAATATAATCATGATTGTTTTGAATTAGTTCTTCAATAAGCAAGGATTACCTTTCGAGGAATCATCCATATTAGACTCGCAAAAACACTTTGCGTACGACACAATGGCCGTTTTTCAATTACAAGCTTCCCGAGCCGGCCCCGATTAAATGCTATAATTTCGAGATCTTCATCATGGATGGACACGTTTCCAGGCTAGAGACGGTGTACTCGAATGTCCAATGACTCCAGGGTCCAATGACGTTCATTTATGGCGATATCTCTCGTCCCGGGATTCCCCTTTGGGTCCAACGCAATATCACTTTAAGCTACTGCATAATAGACCCGTGGTACACCGGAGACTGCAACGCAGGGTTGCACCTCGCTATGACACTCTCTCGTAAATTTTCTTCTCATTTGTTAAGAGTCAACCGTGTACGTTTGTCCAAATTTATCAGCGAGAAACCATTTTTTCTCAATTCACTAAACAATAATATTAGGCCCCTGAAATCGATGGGATTAAAACATCAAGATGCTATAACAAAAATAGCGAAATTAGTTAACTTTATTTCCTTCGGATACTTGTTTCAGCAATCTGCCCTAGATTTAAAGATTCTTTTATCATACGATTCATTCATTCGTAAGACTCGGAGATTTCGCGGTTTCAGAAGTGAACAACTTTGAATTCAGTTAATAATTGAGTTATGGTCTCCTGGCGACATCGTGGAAGTTGAAGCAAAGTTACCAACAAGTAAGTACACTAATTTGTTGCAAAATGAATATTATCCGTTAGCTATTTCGTTGTACATAGGCAATCGCTGCCGTTCCTGTATTAATATTCAAAGGTGCTTCCTTCCATATCTACACCTCTTCGGATACGTCCCCGTTTGTTTGCGAACTTGGCCATTCCTGTACCACTGCATAACAATAACCGATCGGAATAAATATTCCAGTGCAATACCCATTTAATGTCTGACACTTTCAGCTGTGAGCAGCATTTGGACAGATGAGCTCTCTGTAGAGATACACGAGTGTCATGTTCACGTTGGATTATGTACAATGGACCATCACGTCCGATTGGGGGTACTCTGAGATCAATAAGGGTAATCGAAGCGGCCAGGCATCTTTATATTCAAACCGAGTACGTTCGGACGTATTAATTGAATTTAATGATTTGGATAATTTAGGATCAATTTTCCTTCCCTTGGAAATGAAGAATGTAATGCGCTTTGTGACGCCGGATAGCTATAACTCCTGAGCCGTGCGTTCAACATCGAGTTTCTCTAGAGACTCCTCCACCTCAGACGACCTATAATGGACCGTTAGCTTAGATGTAGAGGTTTACGCTTCGTACTTTGATGCACATTGACCGTTATATGCTTCGTATAATTAACAGCAGGACGTGTCGTTCCTGACATAAAACTCGGCCGCTTGACCAAGTTTGCTCGATGATTAAATTATTATGTGAAATCCTGATATTCCCTCGGCTCGTTACGCAAGTTGCGAGCATCCTATCTCCATTAAAGTTACTTCGTTATACAGCCGGTGTGAGAGAAAAATAGACGAATATCCCGTAATGATGAAAAACGACAGCGGCTAGATCGAGAATTAAATCATCCACAAACTCGGTGGAGCTTCGGCGTCGAGCACGTTTTGTTAAATTCTAAAGCCTTCGATGTCATGTATCTGGGTGTATACTATTAAAAATGATCGGTGTCCCCGAATGAACATTGAAGATACTGGAAAAATTGTCCAACGTCGATTGGTGGATATTCGTTCGGCGGACATTCGATTTTGATCTTTGTTCCCGATATCAACGTAAGGATGTGTGATACTATTAGGTGCATCTATGAGATAATCATTGTTCTTTATTTACTCGTTTATACGATTAAAGGGAACACTTTTTTAATTAGGTCGATAACGAGCGATGTTTATTTTTCGATAAGCTCGTGAATAAGTCTCATTTAGAAGACGTAGTAAAATAGATTTTTATTAGATTCATGACATCAACTTGGAGGCCAGCACTGTCAATATAGTACTACATTAAATGATATTCTTGGAAGCCGTAAATAATTGGAGCTGTCCTTCTATACGACCCATAAAGAACCTACGCCGTTAAGTACCATATAAAGTGTAGAACGATCAGCATCCAACCGCGAATCTTCCTTTAACTTTCCTTCCACTCGAAGTAATTCACAGTGGGTACTACATTTTCTCATGGAACTAAAAGTACTTCAAAGCATTACATTTACACGCAGAACGAGGATTTGCAATGCTTGAGATTAATAGCGTGATAAGAACTCCACCTTTTCTTTACTAGCAACGAGTGGACGAATTTTTTCTCCCTGATACAGGTACATTTCAGTTGGTCTTATAATTACTTTCAACTAATAACAGTAACTATTCTAGAAATGTAAGAAATTATTTCTGTTAAACTGAACTTGCTCTGTATATGTGTTAAGTAGAAGGGCACAGATATCTAAAGGTACTGTAATTTTTACGTATTTACAAGAATTTACTGTGTCGAATACACATTTTAAACGACTGGTTTGGACATCAAAGGCTGAACTTCCGAAAGGATTGAACGTTGTAAAAAGAGGGATTACGGCTTGCAATCTGTCAAGCGAGCAGTTTGCAAAACCAGAAATCGTCGACGTTGTGGTTCGGTAAAATTTCAAAGCATCCCCTGTCAAGCTCTTTGCGCTGCTTTACTCCGATTGACAGAAATATGGAAATACAGAGGAAATGTAACTTTTCCCTCGAAATAATCGTTCAGCGTTACCGACACAAGAAAGGAGCTTTCAGGAAGAATGTCTAGTCCCGAATATGCTGTTCCACTCTCTGAGAAAACTTACTTCCATCGTACCACCTTTCTCCTGGATTTGAGTGTAAAGTTTAGCAGAATCTCTACTTTCATTTCTCTTTATGCTTTTTCACGTACGAAGGCCTCGCAAAATTTTATTCGCGCGTTAGAAACTTGTCAAGTGTTTCTTTCTTCTATTATATGGTCCAGTGCCTTTATCGGTCATTTATTCAAGAGACAAGATAAGTAAACGGTGCGGATATAATTTATACTTGTCAGAATAGTCCAAGGTGTATTTAATTTTTTTAATTGCAACACGAATTTTTGACGATTATTTAATTATAAAAGATCAATCTTTTATTCTCAATGCGCTGAATTAATTGGGACAATAGTTTTTTAAAGAAACTTATTTTGATAACGACTTCATTAACACACAGTAGTACGTGATAATGAACCCTATACTTTTCACAGAACTTTCTCAATTTGAAAAATAATTAAGTAATAAAATTGTGAAAAATATTTACGTATTATGGTTAATCTGGAATGAAATAAAAGATTAATTGACTTCATTTGCTTAGATTGCGTATTACCTGAACTCGGTATGCTAATGCTCATGAATATTTTAGGCCTGAAAAGATTAGGGGAACAATTAGGGATTCTAATTTCCGTAAGTGAACTTAGGGGAATCTTCGGAAATGTTTCATTATTTATGAACCAAATTTTCAACGTTACCATCACCCACATATGCGACTCCTGAATACAATTACTTGTCGGCAAATTCATCATCGTGTCCTACTATTAATTGCGTTAATAAAATATGAGAAAAGTATCCGTCTTATAAAAGTTTGCCCGATAAATGAAGAACTTCGTTTTGTCAAAAATATATTATTAGCATCCCCTCTTCGCGACTTTACTCGCGATACAATTTATTGCAACTTATTGATCAAACATCATAACTTCACTAGTGACAGAGACTCAACTCGTCATCGCCACCAAGCGTATACGCTGCTATTTACAAAACCAGTGTTTGTACAATTAATGATACCAGAAATAATAAGCAAGAAACTTTTAATCTGAAAATTCAACCAGACTTGAGTAATCAGAATTTTCTAGTTGTGCCGATCAGATTTTCTCATCAATCATAACGAGAATTCTTTTAATCAGGCGCATCTAATCATCTTAATCTGAACTTTTTTTGAGTATGCAGCAGTATACCGATTGCAGAGCTCGAAAATTCGTCCTAAAGCCCAAACCGAATAGAATTAAAGGGCAGGCCGCGTTTTAATTTCAGTAAAAAGCTAAATAAGTCGGACGCTTTTGTTCGACGTAAAAGTGCCTCTAGCAGAACTTCGCTAATTGGATGTCGAAGACTCGGCAGGCCATCTTCCTACTCTTCCGCTCTCTCTTTCTTGTCGATAATATAAATTCCTGCTGATATCTCTCCCGAACCTCATTGTCGATCCAAGGAAAATGGATCGAGAGATCAGGTCACGAGACACGAATTCTTCTCTTCGACTCCGTCCCTTCTCTCTTTTCATTTATTTCTTTTTCCTCCACGTTGGTTTCAATAATGCTTCCAATGTAGCACTTAACCAGCTGTTAATATTTAAGCTATCCCTATTATACTAGTATATTATGACGATCCAATATATAAGTTTGAATATTTTTTCTTAAAGCAACCTTTTATATTAAGAGATCATACGAGAAGTTATCACCTTCAATAGAGATTTTTAAATAGAAAGGCGAGAATTGGGATAAAATGATAGAAATGTATCAATATTCCCTCGTCAATTCAATTTCAACATTTTTATACGTTTTTCCACAAGGATAACATTATTATATAATTTTCAGCCCCCAATTTAAGGCATCTCTTTTACCGTGGTATCGTTACCGTAATCATGTTACGTAAAGGTTTATCGAAATCCGTATCGCTGTACTTTGTAGTAATCGTATAAAATATACCGACTCATGCATTGCGTGTATTTTCTGCTCATGGAAATATTGAGTTTTATGTTCGAACACGTACGTGGTAACGTCATGCTGTAACCGAGCGGTGATTCGAAATTCTAATACGTATTCGTTTGTTTTTACTCTATGAACGCTGAGCGAGAACTCGTAAAACTCGGGGAATGTAATTTTCTCGTTCGAAGCATTGTAGTTAAAATATGGTTTATTCGGCAAGGGCAGAATATTCAATAGGCTCGTATCAATACAGAGAATACGGGACGAGCGATAAAGGTATATTCAACGACGTGGATTGGGAAACAGTCCTATTCCGAACCGGAGTTTATAAATTATTGTCGCACGGTCCAGATTGTATTTTAAATAATAATTACATTCCGACCATGAAGTTCTACCTCGGTGTCGATTTGCACCTTTGCATTTAGGGTTGCTGATCGCGGTCACGGGTGTGCTACCCTCCTCGTAGCGAAATACGACAGGAGGCGAAAGAAAAATGTGCACTCAGCAAGAAATATGTGGTCGAAAAGCTGAAACCCGACCTTGCGACTGATCCGAGAACGATGGTGATTCGGTAATCTCGAGAGTAGCAGAGAGAGCTTTCAAGTGCTTGGAAGGAACTTACCGATGTCCATGAGGTGGTGCTTCCCAAGTTGTCGGACTGCATGGACATGAAGGAGGCCAAAAGCGAGCTGCATCCCAGTGGTAAGCAACAGGGCAAGGAAGCCCGCCGCGCAGACCAGCCAACCCCATCCGCCTTCGGGGTAGAAGTGCGTCCTCATGCTCGCAACGTCTATCCCTGCCACCCACACCAGAAATGTCAAAACCCCGCGGAATAAATTCTTAAAGGGGTCCGACCACCTGCCCCAGCACGTCTGTCGTTGCTCTCATGGACCAAATGGAAATCTTTACGAGCTTAAGTAGGCATCGGGTTCCCAAATGATTCGCGTCTCTAAAACTAGGTGGAATTCCATAGCAGCACTTCAAGATAGTGGAGTGATATTTGTCAAATTATTTCTCTTCGATAGCTGATATTATTCCATCCGGTCGCAAAAAATGTACCGAGGAATTGTAAATAAATATGTGAGAGAAATATTAAAAAATTTCTTTAGATTTGAAACTTTTTTGCCCGCTGACTTATATCTTATTTTAATTATGTAGATTCTGAAATCAGTGAATATTAGACCGCAACAAATTTCTCATTTTCAATAGGCATTTTTCGTTTGCGAAAAGAGAGTGTTACGTATTTGAGGAAATTTTAATGAGTTCCAGACTGGTCGCGACGGTCGAAGAGGTGAACGAACAGCGTTTTTCTGTCGGTTTGTATCCATCGGTCTTCTTCAGTCGGTTTTGGGATAAAAATGTTCCGTTACACGTGTGAGGGTGATTTCTCTTAGATAAAATTGTTAATGTTAAAATGTTTGTAACCTTGCACATTTAAGTCTCAAACGAAACACAAGTGGTAACACTTGTAAAATATCTTTATTCAAATATTTCGAAATTGCATCACCATTGCTATCGATTCAATGTAGTTATAATATGACCGTAATTATTATTCATTTGAACATTTGACCAGAAAAATATACAGAATGGATAAATATTAATGATGTTAATAAATAATGTACCCGTTTCTGAAATCAAAAGACTCAAAGCACCGATAGGCTTCCTACCTGAAACGAAAATTATTTTGCGTGAAATTCCATTGAAAATCTCACACTTTTGTTGGTCCGTGATAGCCCTTTGGTCACATTTTATTCTTCGTATGAGAGACGTCAATTTCAATAGCTGAAAATCGTTAACGAGGAGCGTTTCCGGAATTCGGGGAGCCGAAATCTGGCACGCGTGAAGGAACGCACGTGCGAACGTATGTGCGACGTATGTACATACGTGCATATTCTCCGTAAATCGATAACTCGGCCTCGGGGCTTTGGAGAGCAGAAAGGTGAAAAAAGTGCTAATTCAATAGAGCTATCGACGGCGGTGAGTGCGATAATAGCTACAAATTCCGTAAAAACTGCCCCGATAAAGCAAGGCTCACGGGGGGTAACGCGAAAAGAATTCACCGTACGGCTGCTCTCGAGTTCCCGTTCTTCCTTTTTCCTGAATTCCGGAAATTGAAAGAGGCCAGCTTTCCTAGAGGCTTTTCTCATTGGCGCGAGGAGCTCCTCGCTTATGAATTATTGTTACCCTTACGCCTGAGATGCTTCTCTGCTTCGAGAGAAAACTCTGGGGTCTTCGGTTCCCTTTTTCTTCCTTTTCTTTTTTTTATCTGAAATACGGCACAATCACGACTGCTCCGCGCTATTTCTTCCGGCTCTCTCTCTGCATCATGGGTTCATAGCGCATATTTACCACGGCAAAAAGTTAACGCGAGGATCGACAAGAGATGGAATGAAACAAAAATTAGCATAGAACGGCAATTCTTTTCATCGGGGTAACTATTCAAAGCCTTGAGAAGATTTCTTTGTGAAGCTTGCAATAGCTTTTTGCGTGTCTACTTTCAATGGGAAGTATTCTAATTAAAAGCTGTACTAATGAGTGCTCTTATCCTACGTGAGCAGATGTTTAACTTTCTGTTTACAAGAAAAAAATTGTCTTTATGGTTATAGATTTATTGGACCTTTACACCCTGAAAAAGAACCTGCAATAGTTTTCCAGAGGGAAACCAGAAACGGACACCCGTGTCAGAAAAGCAAACTCGAATCAACTGTTGAGGTAAAAATCTTTCTAAATAGGTTTATATATGTGTTAAATACATATATTTATATACATCTTCTGCTGCCTAAGAGTGAGGTTGATATCAGTGTATTTTTACATGCATTTTGAGAAACTTTTTTGTAAAAGTAGTTTCATGTTTTACCTGGTCGACGTAGAGCCGGTACGCAACGATGGAGACTCCTAAGATCTCCCAGGACCCAATTTGTATTTCCAGCTATACTTTCATCCATATCCACATATCGAACTCGAGGATCTGAAACATAATTTCAATACAAACACATCATTTCAGTGTGGAATAGAACTTCACAATTTATGCATTTTATAGAATTCTGCATTTCGAACCTCTGAATAACGGAATGCACCGAGATGGAAATTGTGGAATAACCATGGAGTCTTTTAAAAACATCAAATACGGTTACGTTTAATTTGCTCAAAACCCAATAATAAACGTACTATACAATGAAATTCTCTCAAAACACGTTCGGTGTACAAAAATTTACCCAAATACATTTATCTTTATGTAGGATCAAATTTCAAGTGTCAGGATTAACATGAACGGTTGATTTATTAATAAAAAATTAATATAAAGAAATTGAATACATTGAAGAGTATGTCTTAAAGATCTCAGAAAAAGGGACTTGATTTTCCCTCCGACTTCGCTCGAGGTCTCCTCAGTTAGAACTAACTCTCATTCGATCATTCTCATCCAGCCTCACTCTAATTTCTTTCTCACTCAATTCATATTCCTCACTCTCTCATTCCCACCCTCATCAATACATTTCTTTGTGCGTCAAAATTCTCACTCACTGAGTCATACGGCCGCTCGCACATCACGAACTCCCAACCACGCATAAACAGTATCACCTATCGAGCTGTCATTTAATCTAAATACTTCTCACTTCACCTCACAATCATACAAACATTACATTTCACTCTAACTTCTATTTAATCTTATTCTTAATCTTTATTGCCTTATTGGCGACACAACTGTTCGTATAGCTAAACGCGTTCATCTTTTTTTTTTATTCTATTAACTATATTGGACCGCACAGGGCCCTGACACTACATTTATTCAGATAATTGTAAAAATAGCTCAACTTGGTCCCTTCCCATGAAAAGCTCGAATCATCTATTTTTGCCAAATACAGTAGAATATTCATTCCATTAGTTTCAGCTAAAATCTTTTTGCCAAATGTCACCGTACATTTGGTTCACATATGTTGTATGTACAAGATTTTCTGCTTCTTCAAACCGAAGACAAATATTAAAAACTATATCGAAACAAATAAAAAAATTAGAAATTAAATTTGAAAACAATATTTTATTTGGCGAGCACCCGAGGTATACTGCTAGCATATGATCATTTTGGTGCTCGCCAAATAAAATATTGTTTTCAAATTTAGTTTCTAATTTTTTTATTTGTTTCGATATAGTTTTTAATATTTGTCTTCCATTTCAGGCCGCAGAAAATCTTGTATATACAACATACGGGAAATCACATGTTCAGTGACATTTGGCAAAAAAGATTTTAGCTGAAACTGTAATGGAATGAATGTTTTATTATATTTAGCAAAAACAGATGATTTGAGCTATTTTTGCAATTATTTGAATAAAGATAAATGTATTTAGTTAAATATTTGTACACTGAAGGTGTTTTGAGAGGACTTTACTTCTTTTTTTTAAAAGAAAAATGTTAATGTCTCTATTACTAATAATAAAATCAGCAAATGTAACTGATACCTTCTTGTAATATTAAAATATAATTACTACAAACATATAATTTGATAAAAAGTTACTAAAAATATGTATATTTCGTACACGCAGTATATATAAATATATTTTTTTTATATTAACACCCTCAACATTTTGAATGGCAGCATAATTTATCTGCCAATGTACATTTTGAAATTCTAATATCAAATTTGGATTTAGCGACCACAAAAACCCTGAGAAACCCATTTTTATAAAAATCCAACCATTTTTACATTTTTATCCGCCATATTGAATCTACCATTAAGCATTTTAAAATGTTGTGTACATATTTGAAAGCAATGACCCTAAAGATCTGGAGAAATCATTCTTTCGAACCAAATTTGAACCGTTTAAAATTTGTTTAGCCACCATTTTGCGTTTTAATCTTTTGTTGCCAGATTTGGATTCAGCGATCTCAAAAATTTAATAACCTCTTTTTTTCGTATAAAAATGCTACCATTTTGTAATTTCCTGTTCGCCATTTTGAATTTCGGAATTTTCCTGCTAGATTTGGATTCAGCGGGCACGACTACCATGAGAAACTCATTTTTATAATAATCCAACCATTTTTACATTTTTATCCGCCACATTGGATCAGCCATCTTGAATATCAAAATTCTATTACCAGATTTGGATTAAGCGGTTATAAAAACCACGCTAAACCGTGTTTTATAATAATCCAATCATTTTGAAATTATATTATTCGCCATATTAGGTCTGCCATTTAAATTTTGAAATTATATTATTTGACTTGGCTTCAGCGATCTCAAAAACATCAAGAAACCTTTTTTCTATCAAAATTCAATCATTTTAAAGCTGGGATGGGTATAGTTCCTTTTCGTTCCGCGCGAGGCGCTGTCGCTGTCCAAAAACCATATGACAGTCCACCTATCATGTGAGTGTGAAAATGATAGTCCGTGACTGGAGGGACGTTGATGACGATATGAGAACAACGGTTCTGAGAGTGCCGAAAACTTTACCGTCCCACATCTTTATGTAGATAGCAGCAATCAGAGTCGGGTAAATTTAAAAAAATTCCTGACTTGTTGCTTGACTTGTTTAGTTGATCAGACGTTCATTTCTTTTTCTATAACAACGAAGAGAGTAGATTCCCATTTCCCCCACTCCTGAAATCTCGACCCTTGGCGTATAGAACTCTGTAGCGTCTCGCTTGAGCTCAAGCGCGCAAGGCGCATTTCTCTCAGCACGTGACGTTGTGAGTTTCTCGCTCAAAAATGTATTTGGCTCGAAACTCTGCCGCATTTCTTGATCATTTCTTTGATCACGATGATATATTGTGATTTAATTGGAAGAGTGGATACAGGGGCTTTGCATACCCTTTTTAGTTTTGCCTCAGTTGTTAAATGGAATCTTGTACTTGACGCTTCAGTTAATGGAAAGCACTTTAATGTTTCCGCTAGGCATTCTTCGTAAAAGGCGGAGTAAATTTGCCAAGTAAAACTGTCTCGGTCGTAACACTTGTGAGAAAAGGTTCTTAGCAAAACCATTACGGCTTGTATAAAATACGTTTAACAAAAAATACGTTATTAAATGCAATTGTAATTTACGATGTACGCACTTTATATGCATCAATTAAAACTCAATACCTGCAGATGGCACCTTTCATTAGTACCTATATTAAGGGAATCGATGTTGCATATAGCAATGTTAATAAGAATGATGTTTAATGTTTGTGATAATTCGGAATTGAGTTTAGAGATACACTACATTTTCCATTCACTTTCAATTGCATTTGACCATTATGAACGACATTGTGCAATTTGTAAACTCCGCGTAAAATACCTCACATAAGGATTTCAGGAGTACAAAATGAAAGTACCAAGTTTCCAATATTAATGTATTTTTCTTGTGAGTTGTTATTAAAATCGAATTATACAAAACTGTTGAGGAATCGTGCAAATGAAAGTATTGAGGTAATATTTTTGACGATGCGTCGTTATAAATGTACAGCTACTGAGATTGGAAGTGAAGAAAGTGCGCAATTCGTTATTTCCATCACATGGGATAAAGTTTGACGACTCAATGGGTTTCTCTCTCGAATAGAGTTCCAGAGGAGTTCAATACAAAGTTCAAACGAGACCCGTGCGTAAAGAGAAAACTTGGCTGACTCGGAAATACCTCGTGCAAAGAGCTAGTAGTAAAAGTTTCGCTGTTGGTCAGCCAGTTTGTGTAAGTAATCGAATGTGGACCAAAGTTGGACAATTTGCCTGCCAAATGACGGAACAATTATAAACTTTTAATTCTTGCACTTTGTTGCCTCATTAATTAGATTAAATAGGTACAACCATATTTATATAAACAGTCCATCCGTCCTCTATATTTAATGACATTTCTACCAACAAGCCATCGCTTTCAATAATTACATAATATTCCAAGCGAGTTGTCATACATTTCTAATAGGGACGCAATATTGCTATTTGCCAATACCACGCTTATGCATAAACGATAATATTGCTTAATTTTATCAGGCGTAAATTAGCATCTTCCCTTTGATCTCTCCGACTCAAAGTTTTAACAATATCAATATTACTGAACGTGGATGAAGGAGAACGAATAAGTCTCGAGTACACTATGTTTGAAAATATGGATACCTTATAAAAATGTATCTATACATACTAGATTCCTTATTTCAAATTAATTAAGGAAATTGGAGGATCTACGGAGATTCTCGGAAAAAGAATCCCCTTTCTGTGGGATTCATTTTACAAGTGGAGTAGGTCGGGCAAATTGTGGCAGGTCCAGGCAGAAGACAAAGGCGTTGAAAAGCTGACAAGGTTCCTCCAAAAACGTCTTTCAAATATCTATACCAAATCACGTCAGATTTTTGCAGACAGGGTCATTGAACGCCGAAAGGTAGGGTTTCGTCTGTAACGCGGCTATTAGACATTTGTCTTGACAGTGATAGGTGAATCTCGGCTTAAACTGTTCATTTCTGCTAATAGTGAATAATTTTTAATATGGGCAACTAAAGTGCGTGCAGCAATTAGGTATCGTGAGAGAGTATGGCTTGTTATTAATATTATTTGCAACCTTAAAATGATTAAAAATCATTTTTATTTATATCAATACCAGATTATACTAATAACTCATAATCCTTTACCGATGCCAAATAGGCTTAACATCGACAGCTTTAGTTTGGTTCTTAATTAATATCGTCCATTTAAACTGAAACTTTTCTTAAATTTCTCTTAGTGTAAAGTAAAATTAACATTTTTTTTTTTTTAGAATAACCTATTTACAACCTATTTTGACTCGCAGAATCATGACGGGGATGGTACTCCGATAATTGCGCTCCGATTGGTCGCGAGTCATCCTATGGTTATCTAAATAGAACATATTAGTAGGATTCAATGTAGTGTCAGTGTCCTGTGCGATCCAATAAAGTTAATAGAATAGAAAAAAATAAAAGCGTTTAGCTATACGAATAGTTGTGTCGCCAATAAGGCAATAAAGATTAAGAATTAGACTAAATAGAAGTTAGAGTGAAATGTAATGTTTGTATGATTGTGGGGTGAAGTGAGAAGTATTTAGATTAAATGACAGCTCGATAGGCGATACCGTTTAAGCGTGGTTGAGAGTTCGTGAAGTGCGAGCGGCCGTATGACTCAGTGAGTGAGAATTTTGACTGATGAGGGTGGGAATGAGAGAGTGAGGAATATGAATTGAGTGAGAAAGAAATTAGAGTGAGGCTGGATGAGAATGATCGAATGAGAGTTAGTTCTAACTGAGGAGAGCTCGAGCGAAGTCGGAAGGAAAGTCAAGTCCCTTTTTCTGAGATCTTTAAGACGTACTCTTCAATGTATTCGATTTCTTTATATTAATTTTTTTTATTAAAAAACCAACCGTTCATGTTAATCCTGACACTTGAAATTTGATCCTACACCAATGACAGGGGGATGGGTTTACCAACGAACCCCCTTCTCACCTAGCAACCTATGTTAGAGAGAAAATTTACGCACTACAGCTACCAACTTCAAATGCGTTCTGGGTATGAAGGGAAATCTTGTCCACTCACTGGTTGACAAAACACGACATACCCGCCTGAACTGCCTCTTCTCTGTAACCGACCATTGATGAGCGTGCAATGACACTAACAATAAGGGAAATAACGCACGAAGTGTCCGCCCCAAACACTGGTCTCATGTTTGTGGGTGCGGAAGGGAAATCTTGTCCACCCACTGGTGGACAATTCACGGTCGCAGTTCACCTGGTACTCAAGGGGCCAGGTGAACTGGAAGGTCATGACCCTTCCCAGTCAAGATTCTATAGAGCTCAATATATAAAAATTGTACGTACGAAACACAAGCTGTATCTTATAATCCTTCTTCTAGGCACGCCACTCAGATTCGTCACACAATCAACTCACTCGTCGCAATTAAAATGCAAAACTCAACTAAACTCTTTCTTGGACTTCTTTATGAAACGGTCATGTTCCAAAGAGGGGGAAGTGACCCCCGCAGACCTTAAGCTCTCAATTGAGCCCCCTCCAAAGGATCCCCGGCCAATCATCACCGTGAAATGTCTCACACTAGATTATATGAATAATTCATATTTTTCTATCGGTAGATTCAAGCAGGACGCAAATACATAAATGGACGATGAAAACGTATGTTTTCCTTTACCGATGCTTTTAAGATTTCCATTCCTCATAATTCGAGAAACTAAAAATTATGTTCCTCCATCGTTAAAACATATTGGCAGGAGTGAAAAATCATTATTTTGTTGGTTACTTATCAAGAGCCCGGATCCACCGGCGCAGAAGGATAGAACCCGAGATTCGCGATAGGTTCGAACCAAGGATGAAGAATGCGGCGAGGGCTGGGGGGTCCAGACAGACCGAGAGATTCTCTTCAAAACGGAGCTGGACGACTCGGGGGATGAGGCCTGGTCCAGAGAAAAGCGGTCTCAGACTTCAGGCTCTTTGAAAAGAATGCCAAATAATACAGAGAAAAGACAACTACGAAAATGAGAGATCGAAGTATCGATAGATACCTACTTTTCGACGAAATCCGAAACCAAGACCCGCGAGGTTGCGTCCTTGGATCGGAAACTTAAGATACGATGCCCGGGTCGAATGGCGGACCGGCCACGCTCCGATTAAACGGAACTGCGGTTAATTCAAGACAGACGATCCGCCCGACACGATACCCTGGAACTTCGGTTCGCTCGACTTTCCATTGAGTCCCTTAAAGAGGATACCGAATTTCGGAATCCCAGTTCGAGTCCCGAGCTGCGCCTGCCGTGGATTAATTCCGGGTTCGGGCCGAACCGGGAGTACCGGAGAAGAGCATTGTAAAAGCCCCAACAAACGACCGAGTCCCGGGGGAGAAAACAGGGAGTGAAAAGCCCGTAAAGGGAAGGAAAAGGGCAGCGGGCCACGAGGGCGAGCCTCGACGAAACTCTTCTCCCGAGGGAGACGGACTTGGCCCTCGGAGGACGTGAAAAGGGATCGATGATCGTAAAACGGGGGTGCGACCGCGTTCGCTCGCGGGAATCACGAGTTTCATTGAAATTTAAAACGTCGTAAAGCGATCCCTGATTGCCGGCCGTGGAAACGCACCGAGGGTCACCCCCGTTCCCAGGATGCCGGCTAATGGAGCACCTAGCCGGCGCACTCGCCGTAATTAGACCTCGTGTGTGATCCAGAGCGGCGTAACGCACCTCTAGGTGCGTCCTCTTTCATCGACCGAACGAGACTCTCGGGCGTACTCCTCGCGAATGCGAGAACAAACACAACCGAGCAACAAGTATGTCTCGCAGGGAAATGTATAAAGCCGATATTACTATACACCCTCTGCTGCAATTATACCTGATTCAATATTTATGGGAATATTATGGACTCCGTTGCGGAAAATGCAGGGTTCAAGGCACCGAGTCCACTTGCCACGGGATTAAGGTGAAGTGAAACCCCCTTCAAATTAGTCGATTCGAATACAACACTTTTTTTTAAGGGTATTAGACCAAACTGTCTGAAACTTTGACACGTTACTCCTGATCATCTAAAAAGTGTCCTGACATATTCAAAATTTGGATTTTTGGAAAAAATTTTTAACTTACCCCAGACCAGAACCAAAATGGCGTCGAGGTCTCATATTTCAGTCAGTATACAATTATCGAAGGCTCTGATATCAGAAACGAAAGGGTCAGGACAATTTTACGACAATTTAGAACACTCTGGTAATCGATACACTCGCATTTCAACGGGATAAAGGCAAAAAGTGTTGTATGTGCTTCTGTGCTAAAACGATGGGAATACGAGGTCTCGGAGTGAAAATTTAATTGACCTGGAGATCACAGATGGCGCAGGGTGTCCCTCTGCAGTGAATTAGGGCCCCAGAAAGCATGAATTCAGAGGATTTCTGGACATTTCCTTCGATTTCTTGATATTTATTGTACGAAAACTACAGGTGGAGTATGCCATTTGGTACAATATCCAATATAATTCGATACAGCTGTCAATATAAAAACGAACGTCGGCAACGTTGGCATTTAGAAAGATCTTCTTTATCGACGTCGACCAAGTTCCTCGATGTGTTTCACTTCACCTTAAGGGGTTGTGAATGTGGCATCAAAGAGGCTTTGTTTATGAAACTTTTCTCCGAACTAGGTTCACCAAATCGTTTTTAACTTTACAATGTGAATATGGAAACTACAATGCAGGTCCTGACATTCATGAAATATCAATTTTTTTTAAATTTGTTTATAGGTATTTTTTAAATGTCGTGTAAGAAATAACATTTCATTAGTGTCAGAACCTTCTTTACAAACTCCATATTCACGTTATAAAATTTGAAACGATCGGTACACCCAGTTCAGCGAAAAGTTTCATGAATGATCGACTCCTCTGTTGCCACTTTCACATCCGCGTAGTGGCGACAATAGGGACAGCGATGGAGTTCATGCTATAAATCTACTGTAGTAGATTCGATGCAACGACTTTTGTACTTAGAATACTAAATTGAGAAAAGGATATTAGAACTATTTTTTAAATTTTCTACACATTCACCGTGGTTTCTTGCGCGGTGAATCTTGTGCCAATAAAGTAAGTCGGGTTGGTCTCAAAATCATGATTCTTAAAATGTTCTAATTCATATTAAGTGGCTTACCGATTTTCCAGACAATCAGGTAAGGATGTATGAAAATATTCAAGCTGATTTGATAATGAATAAATCTGTTGTAGTGTGATGTTATTGTGAGAAGTGCTTTTACAAAGTGGTGATTTTCGGTAAAAATGGACTAACGGTTTAACGTTGCGCCATATTCCGTACGTTCATGGTCTCGAATAACTGGAGTTACATTATCTCGAGCAGAATGACGCAACGTACCTCCACGATTGCGAGATTTTAAGACGCTCGGTCTGACGCGAATGAAAGAAAGGGCGAAACAAAGCAATCGGCCTATTTTCAGCTTTAAAGAAACTCACGCGCGGCAGGAAATATATCGACGACGTAGAAATAATACGTGCGTGGCTAAAGACTGTACTGAAACTAACAAAGAAGGTACCTGAGGTGTCCCCTTCCGATTTTGTTCATTTTTAAATATGTTATAGAGGACTAAAATCTAAGGGACCCGTGTTTTTTTTTTTATCGGCGGATAAACACTTTTAGAGGGTGAAATCAGGCTTCAAAGTTGGCCGTGAACGGGGGTGAGTTTGCTATTTCATATAGAAGCACTCGACCGATTTTCATGGACCAACCGTCAAAATGTAGGGAATGGAGAATTATGAAACATACATTTGGAATTTATCAAAAAAATTCATTTTTAAGGGGTGAGCCATCCCTTTGAATAATTCTTTTACCCCTTACGCGAGTCGTAATTGCTCTATTCAAATGAAATTTGGTTAATTTATAGACCAGACCAATACAAAAAACATATTTTGGTTTTTTTCGTAAAACGAATTTTAAGGGTTGTAACAACCCTTTAATAAAATGATGTATAATCTCGTTTTAAAACCAGCTTTATACGACTTTCTTGGACTTAAAGGACTTTAACGATTAAAATGAATAAAAGAATACGATCAGGTACCATCCGATACATTCGAAGGGTAAATTACTCCTTGGGTTCAAAGGAACGTAATTCGTAGAATATAAGACAGTGGAGTTAGCTGTCCTCGCAACTAGTGCGTAGCCGAGTGGTAACGCCGCGCAAGCGAGCAGTATGCAGTACCAGGTTTTCAAACACTATATGTAAGTAATATTTCGGTTTGTTCAGTTTCGTTCGTTATGTTCGGTTTCCATTATCAGTCTACTTGATATGAAAGAACGATTGTTATCAAATATTACTGTGAAGGAAAAATCGAAAGTGAATCATATGTCTAGACGAATCGTGTAGACGTATTACATTGTTTTATATTTAGATTGTATTAATATATCCCTTAGATTTTAGTCCTCTATAACATATTTAAAAATGAACAAAATCGGAGGGGGACACCTCAGGTACCTTCCTTGTAAGTATAATTAGTTATATTCTTAACCCTTTCCTAGCGAAGTTAAACCTTTAAAATATCGATATAAAATGATCTACATTATTTCTAGTACGTAGTGATCTGTCATAGAAAATGATATATATCGTTTCTATTTCTGATAGGTACGTTTGTAAACATCACCGAGAGCACCGGTGCTTCCCGTCGGTGATGCATCGATCCAACGGAATACTCCAGCTAATTCCACGTTACATTAGACCGCTACTTCGATGCTCCACCTCATGGGCCAGGTGGTACAACATCTCGGAATAACCAATATTTACGCAGAGTGCTGCGCCCCAGGTGCCCTCGCCGATTTTCGAGATTCTAGTCACGAACTATGCAAAGCACAGAGGGTCGAAGAGGCATCGCGACGACCCGTGGAATAGCCTCAGATGAAGCGATATTAAATCACAAAATCATATTACTCGGGGTCCACTTGATTTCAATGGATTCCCCAATGAGGAAGAAGACGGATGGCGGGTTATTGATTTTGAACGCAATCATCGCTGGTTGATCCGTTTGAGAGTTTTGACGTGCGTGGTTTCCAGATTTTCTCGGACGCAAGCCTCGATGTTTCAATGTTTAATCTAATAAAATGCACAAATAACGTTAACCGATTATTTATAAGAACAATTAGAAATAAAAACCTATATTTTCGTAACTATCGGAGTTGATATAGGGGTGAAAGGAAAAAAACAAGCTTTAATAATTAGAAAAGAACTACCAGTTAATTGGAATACAACTGTAGAGATTCTGGAGAAAAATTGAAGGTATCCATAATTGATTTTATTATACGAAAGGAATAGTAGTTGATATAGTATGACAATTACATTGTCGATTATATTTGAGATTGGAATGTATTGACGAAAAGTACGTCAGAGCCATACATCAATTCTGGATGCAAGTGGAATAACGCTCGTTACGCGGCTGCCCAAAAAACGTTGCATAATTTGCGATGGTAGGTACCGATAGGCGGAAACTGCTTAAAAATCCACCTTAGGGCCAACATTTGAAATTCAAACGAAGCTCCCCTCTAGAAACCGCTCGGATTAATGAGAATCGCAGAGGGTGACATTAAATCTCGTCCATAATCTTTCCCGCTCTCTATCCTCCGACCAGAAGTACGCGGGGACAAAGTTAATCGAGCCTGACTCAAGGCATCCACAGAACGTATTTGTCGAAGAGATAAAGAGTATCCCCCACTATCTATTTAGCACTGCTGCAGATTGTGCAGGAAGAAAAAGTAATTTTGTGCAGAACAAAAAAGCATACTAAGTGATAAGAAATAACACCCTCCAATACAAAGTATCAAAAATGTTTAATGCCAAGTAGGTTTTCAATTATTTCGACCACTTTTAACTGAGATATGGAAATAATTGCAGTTCCGTTCCATGCGCCTTTAGTTAAAAACGAAAAAAGACACGGGTCCTTTTAACGATTTAGACGAAACTCGCACCAGAAATACGTATACCTACTTCTCTGCAATTTGTTTCCGTAGAATTTTCTGTTGACTATATTTCAAGACGATTAAGAAAATAGTGGTCCACGGATTAACGATCATGGCAAGGGTTCGAAAAGCGCGAGTCCCTCAGGAAAAGGAACGGGAAACCTCGATTCTCACGGCAAACTACCCTCAAGACAAACGACAACCCTGCTGGAGAAGAAACGCAATATTCTTAATTACTAGGAGTAACGAGGGGGGCGAAAACACGAGCCCAAGGGGGAAAGGAGGGAGGAAGGAACTAAGGGATGAGTCAAGAAACGAAAATGAAAAGCATGAAAATGGCCGGCCCCCGTGAAACTGCCGCGACGAGAAATATTGCCGCGGTCGGATGCGCTCGGGACCCCCGTGGCGGCCTTTAAGTCGTGAATGAAAAAAGTTAGCGGTTAATAAATAATTCCCGTAATAAATGAAGATCACACGAGGGCCCCAAGAGCACGCGCAACGGTTCGCCTATTTTTCTTGCGAGCTCGAGATTAAATCCTCGACACTCCGAGGAATGCCTTGCACGGGACCGGCTGATTGCGAGCAAAGTCACTTTATTTAACGTAAACTAGGAGAAGAGAAGTTACAATGAAAGCGGCAGCGATGGTATCGCGAATAAAATATCCTCTCCTTTTTTTGGATAGGACGAAGAAGAAAGACTTACCGAGCGGAATTGTTCTCGAGAACAATGTACTTATCACAGTGGCAACCATCTTCGTGGCGCCTTGAAAAAAATCTCCACGTAAAATAAACCGTTCTTAACCTCGCTATCGGAGCTATTCGTCAATTCGTATCATACTTGAACCTTTTCGTTACTACGAACGTTTGTAATCCCTCTCTACGAGAAATAGTTTGCACATCGGATGGACATTCACGGACAAATATTAAAAAGTATGAACTTGATTACAAATAGCTATTCTTATAAATTTTAATTCCGAATAGTTATTCAAAATAGCAGTAAATAATCATCGACGACTCAGTGCGGCAAAAGGTCGGCTTCTAAGCAGTCTAAGATAAGTTAGGGGTACTTCGCTTCTAGGACAGTTTCTGGATTTGGATCTCGCGACGGTCGACAAGCGGAGGTAGAACGAAAATCTGGCGAGCGTTTGAAGACGGGCATCGGAACGGAATCAAGAACCGGAAATGCAATTCCAAGGCAATCACTTTGTCCCCCTCCGCCACTCCGGCCGCGAATTCGCGTTTGAAAAATCTTCCTCGGCGTTTCGATAAAGGGGATCCAAAATTCCCGACGGCAAATCCTGTTGTCCGAGATTGCGTAAACTCCGTAACACCGGGGCAAGAAGGGGATGAACGAGGGAGGAGGATGTTACAAGCGGCGGAACTCCGCTTCCGTTGGCTATTTCTACCGTAGATTACTCCAAAATAGAATGCACAGCACGGTCGCTGCTTACTAACACCTTCGAAGTTGGCTTAACACTTCAGCCTCTTGCAACTTCCTCTTTCCCTCTTGCTGGCGCAGCGGGAGAAGCGAGTACAGTTGTACCACTTCTCATGGGTGCATTTACTTTGCGCGGAACCTGCTGCAATTCGGGAAAGTTCTTACGAAATAATCTACACGCGGATCTATGGAAATAATCGAATGACGGCTTCTGTTGCGCGATATTGAGTGATTTAACAATTATTATTAACCATGACCACTTGACTTATACGTCCGGAATGAAGTAAATTCGAAAAAGTTTATCCGAAAAATGCACCCCTTTCGGAGATAATCAAACGGAATTACATTCACCCGCATCTAAACATTGGACGAAGTCAAACTGTTTGCAGCTCTATTAAAATCAGGGGAAAAAGCGAGAAACAATTTTGAAAGATATCGCTGTTTTCAAAGGGCTGCCGAGGCACTCGGAGTATCCACGCGATCGGAGCCTTTCGTCTTCTCTCGTTTCCTAGAAAACGATTTGGGACACATCGGTTCGTATGGGGGATGTCCAAGTCGGTACCTCAAACGGTCGGGGGAAAGATTTGTGGTACTCCAAGGAAAGGAGGAAATCAGATTGTCCTTCCATGGGAGTTTTTCTTGGTTAACTCTCTGGCGCAGCTGTCCCCTCGAATTCGCGTTCCGGGCTGGACTCGGTCCATGCCTTTCTTCCCTGACGATGTGATTCACGTTCCGTTTCTTGAAAAAAGGTAAGTGTGTCTTTCTCGGAGGCGTGTCCCCCCTCCAGACCTTCGGTTCATTCGTCAGGGCGTCGACTGATACAAATCCACCCTTTTGACGGGACCAGGACGATATGGAACGTCTCTATTTACTTTTTCCTTTACTGTAGTTTTCCGATTTTCACCTATTCACTTCCATGTACCGAAGCTGGATGATATAATGAAACATGATTTTGAGTATCTTTCGTTTTGAATAACAAAGAATATTGAAAAAGAAAAATACCAATGGGATCCTTTGCCTAACAACATGAGATCTAGTCTTTGTGATACGTTTTTACTTATCGGTTGGTCTTTGATATCGAAAGATTGTACCAAGTCATCCTTATCGTTGGGTGAATCTCCCCTGATAGGAGCACAGTTCAGCTCTCAGGATAACTTAGCAAAGTGAAACATTCGGAAGTCCATAAAAATAACTAGTATTCATTAAAATAAATCTCCTGAGGTTTGTTTTAGAATCTGAGGTAAATGCGGGGTTTAGGGAATCCACCTTCGATAACCTTGACCTTAACATATGTTGTCAAGTCACCCTCTTGAGTGACCTCCACAAGGTTTTAGCCGTCTCTCGTTGCTTGTTAAAAAGTTATTAATAAAATAATTTTTATGCGTTGAACGTATGTTTCCGACACCGGGGGTACATTTAAAGACTCAGAACCTGGTATATACGCGTTGTATGCAAATATTCATACACTCACTATTCCGTTTTGACTGTTCCTGTTGAGATTTTGTCATTTCTCATGGTCAATTCGTCGTGTAATGAGACAGTTATGCGCGCAATTCCAGACAAAGAGTTCTTTGAAATTGCAAAATGCGTTTGCACGATAACGGAATGAAGCTATGATAAGTAAACATCATTAAGTGAATTAGAATCTGATGTATGGTCGTAGTCCAAAAATGGCCGGATTCTGTCAACTAATCTAACCTAAACCCAAATCAACTCAAATTAATTCGTTCTACACATGTTGAAAATATTAATGTATGTAACTTTATATATCGTATTTTTAATATTTGGAATGATTAATGTGAGTTAATGTGGGTTTAGGCTAGGTTAACAGTTAGAATCCGGCCGACTACCAGTGACTTGCAGTAATACACGAGTCTTTGGATGTATATTTAGCAACGAGAACAAACAAACGAACAATGGGCAACGACGAAAAACTCGTGCAGGGTACTCAAGAGAGTGACCTTGTCAATATATGTCAAGGTCAAGGTTAAATGTAAACCTAGGGTCGAAAACGTACGTTCAATTCATCCAAATTATTTAGTTAATACCTTTTTAACAAGCAAGAAGCGACGGCTAAAGCCCTGTCGAGGTCACTCAGAAAGGTAACCTTGACAACATATGTCAAGGTCAAGGTCATCGGAAGTGGGTCCCCTAAACCTCACATTTACGAAATCTGAAAGAATTTGTAGAAAAAGAAAAGCAATGAAAGCTAAAACAATTTTCACATGTTCTTTATGCGTCGGTGAAACGATCACGTTCTACTTGATATCCGTAAATGAATAATTAATGATTACAAAATTCAATCGATCCCGTACTCTTGTAATGATATTGTCATTTGTGGCCAGAACAAATGTTCCCACCCTGAAAGTATGTAAGAGTATAATTAAACCGCAAAGCTGAATTGTCAAAAAATCCTTCCCTTTTATCGCTCTAATCTCGTCCCCTATTTCAGGGTGACACAACAGAGAGATCTTTTCCCTTGTTGCTCCTCTTGTCAAGTTTCGCTGGTCTACGCATCACCGATCCTGGCATCACCGATCCGGGTATCACAACGTCCGCGGTTTGCGACGTTCTGGAAACGCACCCGCCCCGCAGGGTGTAACATCTCGTGGAACGCGCCGACAATGCGAAGAAAAGACAACAACGTTCTCGGCACTTCTCTGAAGTGTTTAATGGGGTGAGGTCCTACCGGGGCAACCGCGGAAAAAGGAACGCTCGGCAAACGGTCGAGCAAGGACCGCACAAACGGGGATGATGAATATAAATTGTTGCGTAATTCTTTTTCATCCGTGCCGACTGTCGCTCATCGTTAGAGAAGAGGAAGGGGAGCAAAACATGAGAAAAGGAGAAAAACGAAAAGAGAAGCGCCTCTCGGCATTATACGAGGCTTTACGGAGCCGTGGCGAAGCACAGTAGCCTCTCGAAAGCCTTTGCGCGAGGAAAACCGCGAAACTCGGACTCCTCGTTTCAGGAGAAAACCTGCAGAACTTTTCCAAAGCGTGAACGGCACTCGCCCTTTCGACTGACACCGCGGGGCTGCGGCGAAACGGACACCCTTTGAGCCTGGGTAATTCCACTGCGAATATATAATCACGAACTCGATTCGATTCGATTCATCCTCAATGGCATGCAATTCACATCGAGACGCACTCGAGGTTTCGAAAAGGAGCCAGGTCTTTAGAAACCTACCGACCTCAAGTTTTCACACTCTGTAGACGTGGGTTTACTCCCTGTACCTGTCTTGCGCGGTCAAGCGTGGGGAGAAATTACACCCTCCGCAACACGACACCGAAGCTTTTCAAAGTAGGAAGAGTTGTTTTCTTTGTAACTTCTTTTACCGTGCGTTGACAGAAGGTAATGTCAGTTATTATGTATAGACGTTTGCCGGTTTCGATCGATTTTTTTCTGGTGTAGATGGTAATATCTATGGGACGGGGGATTGATTTGTTCCTTCATCATAATTCCAGGGGACGCGTTTAGTCGCTTTTGAAGTCGACGGTATTTATTCCGTAATTTATGGTGAATTATTAGTTACGTTCGTTGCCCGTGATAAATGATCATTGAAGAATTAATACGAAAATACTTTTGTGGTTTGTACTTAGTAATAATAAACTATAAGTCGAGGATTCTATCCATATCGAAGTCGAAACTCGAAAGAGGTGATAAATGAGTAACCAATTAAGCGACTTCGAATAAAACAAATAAAGTGAGAACGGCAATAACGCGTTTCCATTAATTTGATCGAAAAACCATCATCCTCTCTCTCTGAATAAAAGACGTATTTGTCCAGCAGTTATTGGTTGATATTAATTTCTGTCAAAGCGACACCGTTTATATTGATAAAAAGAATCAAGTCGGATATTTTCCCTTTTTTTAGTCCTATTAGCATCGCTACCCATTGATCGCATCGGACAAACGAAAGTACGGCGACCACTTATCGAGTGAAACTAAAAAAATAAAAGATCTAGGAAATAAATAAATAAAAGCTTTAGGACACAAAGAAATAAAAGGTCTAGGAAACGTATCGGCACTCGAGCGAACCATACGTATCCAGATGACTGTCATCGAGTATCGGTATCGATGGTCGAACTCGTTCGATAATAACCCGGAAGGTAATTAAAAGTTGCCGGTATTACTCAAGGGCCACCGAAGCGAGATAAATCGAAATTAACTTCCCTTTATCACGAAATTCCGAGCCCCATCGAAGCCCGTGTATTTAGGAGCTAAAAGCATCGACGCTGCAGGAGAACCGGTCCAGCTCTAATTTCATTTAGCCTCTGCAGCTCTAATTTCATCCGGCCATCTGCAGGCAGCGATGCGCGGTTTTATCCAAAAAACGGAACTCGCGGCGTAGCGCGTGTTCCAAAGCTTTCATTAATTCCATGTCGTTCTTCCGCTTTGACCTATTGTTGCGCTCACCTGCTGGCACGGACCGACAAAAAGGCTGTGTCGTGCATTTTTGCATACTTTGACCCGGGTGGCGAGCTGCATGGACAACAAGGTGGGTTTTTAAAAAAGGGAAACTCGTGTACTCGTTGATCTCGTAATTTCTGCTTGAATCGGTCTCAAAGAAGGCATTACAATAATCTGAAAAGCGTCTCAGTAATTAAAAAATACTCCTCCATTTTATGGCGCTTTCAACGCATTGAAGTTGAGAAATGTATTTGATGGATTATTTTTATTTTAATTTCTAAGCATTGGAAACCTGTCTGGCCTGTCTGCCATTAATACCGCGAAATTTCGTGTAATTGAATATTCGCAACTTTTGCAAACGCATTAGAGATTCCTTCAATATGGCATAAGAACCACCGAGTAATGAAGAACGAAGTACAAACCGCATTGCAAACGTCGGAGGGAAATTGAAGACTTTTTACGCTTCGGTTTTAAAAATAACGCAAGTAAAAATTGCCAAGCGTTCTTGACTTCGGTTCTCGGGAAGATAGGAAAACGACACCTTCAGAAGGAATCGCTAATCCGATGGTGAATCTTTTGCGCGAATGCTCTTAGGCGCGCAAATTGCCACTTATACGTGCCTTCCAAGAGACACGAAGATTGAACTCTTCGTATTTATGGGTTTAAAAATTCATAAGTTATCTCTCCGTAAACCATTTTTCTCTCAAGCCAAGAAAAAGCTCCAAATTCCCAAATATTAATCTTCCGAAATCAACTAATAGCTGGTTCGTAAATTTCCAATTTTTGCGAATTTGTAAAAATTATCACGTTGACAAATGTACAATTTATAAAGAAATTCTTCGATTGAAGAGGAGTGGCACGTTGATCAGGCGCTACGTTGAGTTTACCCGGAACGATCGGATGAAAGTTGAAAAATATCGACATACCCGTATGCGACCGTGGAGTTACAGAAGGTTAACGATCCACTGTAACGCCAGGACACGTCGCACAGCTTCTCATCAATGGAGTCCAACAAGTATCGGCATACATTTTAATACGTCCCGCGTGGGGGAAGAAGCAGCCTCCGAAAAGGTCCGTGAATGTCCATTTCCAACCCTCGGCCGTGATACGAGAGTCTATCGCATATGCAGATTAACGCGGTCTTGTCGAGCCGCGGGTGCAAAGTAAACGCGCGCGGGGCGCGCATGTAAATTGGCAATACGCGGAAGGAGGCAATGTCACCCTTTCCGGCCCCCACAGGGGGGGGTGAGCCCCGTTTCCGAGTCAGCGAGATTCGCGCACCCGCGCACCGAGCACTTCGGGACAAGGTCAACGACGCGGAGTGCAGCGGGCTCGGTGATTATGCTAATTAACGGGTGCGCGCGCAAGCTACTTACCCCCGTGGTAGGAGCTGCCCCGGTGAGGGGTGTAGCTGCCGTTCCGGCCGTCCATGCAGTGACTCGGCGTGTAGAACTGCATGGGATGCTGCATGTAACTGCTGGGGGTGGACACGTGAACCGGGTGGCAGTGCAGGCATCTTTGGGGTGTCTCCGGGTGCGGCTGGAAAGAAACGCTCGTTAGCCCCGGTTAACACGCCGAGGGGAGCGTAACTCGCCGTGACATTAAAGCGAGGCGCAGATTGGAGAGAAGAGGAGCACTTAAAGTCCACCCCGAATATTCCCAGCGCGGAAAAGTGTCATCTCCTAAATGTAATTTTAAGAAAGGCAAGTTAGCTCGCGATTAATTAACGAAGGGATTACACATTTTAACCCTTTCACTGTCGAATCTAGCCAATGCGTTGAAAGTATACCGTATCGAAGGAGTTACAACATAAGTCCTGCGCTGTGTTACACAAATTCGAGACTAATGCCCGGTTCTACCAACCTCGTTTAAATCATTGATTACTTAACCGTAAGTTAAAGCTAACATCCAAGGTAATCATGGATTAAAACGTTTGTGCAGTTTGTAGGTTGAAGTTCGATTAACCGAGGCTAAACGATCGAATTTGGTTGAACGATCCAAGCGGCGGTTAATGAAAGTTAACCAGCCGTTAACATGTGGTCGAACGTCTAGCTCATTGTAACCAAGGATTAATTTTTTGACCGCGGTTGGGGGAACCGGGCATAATTCGTGTTTACTTCACGTTTCATTGCGTCAAGAGTAACTCTAGAAATCCTTGGTCTCGTGTACACAGAAGTCTGGAGCGCGACACCGAAAATCCTGAACCCGTTCGTAGGGTTTGGACCAGGCTCGACAAAATTTTAACGCCAGGGGTAAAAGAATGGAATTCCAAAGAGATGATGTAAATTCGGTTCTACACGGGAACACGGGAACACGGAAACACGGAGCTTTCGCGGAGAAAGAAGCATTATGTCCTTAAGCCCCGCCCCCGGCGTTCAGGATCCATTGAACCTTTCATCTCGACGCGAAGGATGAAAGCCGGGGTGGAGGTAGGGGCAGAGTTCCCGAAGATGAGCAGAAGTTCTCCGTTCTCACCTGAATGGAATGTTGCGACCTGAGGGACCGTAAGGACCCAGCCGGATGTAGGGAGGGCACGCTACCCCCGAAGCTCATCGAGGAATTCCTGCATCCCCCCGGGGTGGACCAACCCCCTCGAACCCCTGCGGTCCACCCGATGCCGCTTCCGCATTCGTCCACCAACATCTTCGATCCGGCTTAAGCGTCCAGGGCCTTCATTATTTTTCACGACCACGTCTCCACCCCCTTTCGCCGCCGGGAAAATGAACTCGAGCTCTGGAACCCCTTTTCCGAAATGGGGTGGCCTGGAAAACCGGGCTTCTTCGACTGCGGCCTATTTCTTCAGTGGCCCACCATTGTCACCTGGAAAAACAAGCAGGTCGAGCGTCCCCGTTAAATTGGAACATTAACGGCGTTCACCACCAAAGTGGGGACGATGACTTCCACCGCTAGATGGCATTAACATCAAATTCGGTGGGAGATAACCAAAACGTACTTTCTCGTTCGTAAAGTAAGACGCGACACAACATGGGCGGTGTTTAGCGACGATCGAAAAATATGTATATGCTTTACGCGTATAGGACTCACGCAGCGGCTGAACGACTCTTACTTGGCATCGAAGCGGGGGTGTCACTCGGACGCACGCACACGCCAGTTGGACGCTCCGCCTAGATTTGGCACCGGTTGTCAAGGAGAGCTCAAATTCCTAGCGTGGAACCCGAAAATCACGAAAAAGATACTCCACGAGGACAACGATCTTGAACGTATTTCTCAACCGATTGATTTCAACGAGTCCTCGTTTTAAAGATAAAACGTTCACGGATGTTCATATGGGAGCGATTCTCGATAACGCAACTCGTTCCTAGTTAAAAGAGCATTCAAAGTATATCAAAGAATATTGAGCCGCACAATGGACAAAACGGTCTAGGTACAACGGTCGAGGGGATGACTACCTGCCGCACCCCAACGCCCCGCAGCCTTTAAGGTGAACTGAAACATGTCGAGGAACTTGATCAACGTTGATAAAGAAGATTTTTCTAAATGCCTACGTTGCCGACGTTCGTTTTTATATTGACAGCAGCGTCGAATTATATTGGGTATTGTATCAAACGGCATACCTGTCGTTTTCGTACAATAGTTATAAAGAAATCGAAGTAGAACTCCAGAAGTCCTCTGGAGTAATGCTTTCTGAGGCCCTATTGACTGCAGAGGGACCCCCTGCGCCATCCGTGATATCCAGGTGGATTAAATTTTCACTCCGAGACCTCGTATTATCATCGTTTTAGCATAGAAGCGCATACAATACTTTTTTTGCCCTTATCTTGTTCAAGTGCGAGTTTAACGATTACCAGAGTGTTCTACATTGTCGTAAAATTGTCCTGACTCTTACGACTCTCATATCAGAGCCTTCGATAATTGTATATTGATCGAAATATGAGAGCTCGACGCCATTTTGGTTCTAGTCTGGGCTAAGTTAAAAAATATAAAAAAAATCCAAATTTTGAATGTGTCAGGACAATTCTTAGTTGATCAGGAGTGATGTGTCAAAGTTTCGGACAGTTTGATCTAATACCCTTAAAGAAAAGTGTTGTATTCGAATCGACTGATTTGAAGGGGGTTTCACTTCACCGTAACCCCTTAACGCACAGATTTTTTGAAAAACACCGGCAAAAAAAAATCATTTTTTTTATGTAAAAAAAATACGAGAACATTGTCTTGGCAAAAAAATAAAATTCTCGATTTTATTCGAGGGTGAAAAATTATAGTAGCATAAAATACAACGCCGTTCGAATTATCTCGAGTGTATACAGTTTGGTCTGTTTAGCTCGAATTAACTCGAGTGCACAAGTTAAGGGGTTAAGCCACTGTAACTATGGGAGTTCTACGAATTTCAAATTAATATTATCGAGACACATTCTCAGAACTCCAAACTATAAGAAAATGCAAAAAAAATCGAATTTTTGAAGTTTCTAAACGATAATACCCCCTTAAAGGTATAGGGAGAAAGAGGGAGAAGGGGTGCCCACTCGTGAATACATTCATGACGTATTTCATTGAATTTCGTCTTTCGGGAGTCCGTGGTATGTTCCACAAACGCTATTTAAAGGGAAGAAAATATCTAGTCAGAGGAAGTAGAGGAATGGTGACTATACGAGGAACGTTCAACATCCGGCTTCAAAATGTACGTGGTCTAATTGTATCGATCGAGTGATATTTGGAGATACGGTGAGATCTGTAGGTTGGTTTTAATATCTGCCATTTAACTGTATTTCTTCATTATGCCTGGTTCTATATCTTACTAGTTGAGTTGAGGTGAGCGAATATACAAAAATATAATTTATATTTCGATTTAATGTAAAAGCAACGATGGGATTACCTTATAAATTTCATTGCATATAAAATAGTCGTATCTTCGTCTGAGAAACACGCTTCATTTTACCTTTTTTTAGAATCAAGAAAGAATATCCTTGGAAAAGGTCGAGAAACTCCGGAGATGGAATATCGAGCTCACGCCTTCTTTTGTTACGGTATTGTCACGATTTGCGTCGTCACAAAGGGTATCTTAAATTTGTTAAAATTTCGAATATATGCGCATAAAGCACTAGCCAACTCCGGGTTGTGTGCTTCGTGTCTGTCATCGGTTCAGGAAGAGAGCTATGCATATTCCGTTTAATTAACAATTCGTAAAATCCCATTGCGGCGTGTTTCATCGGATTAACCTTAACTGCATATCACGTAAGACAGCTTCCGCGGGCGTTAAATAACTCTCGACCGAACAGGCGGTAAACAATATACCAAGGGATGATGGACATCGCATCCTAACTATATCGAAACACCTGCGGCTCATCTGGAAATTGATAAAACCGATATCCGCAGTTCAAAAAGCCACGTTGTTTCAAAACTCTCGCCTTCTCTCCTTATTAACGAGTAATTGAAACAGTCGGGCAGAAATAAAAATATGCGAGAAAATATATTACAAACGAGAGACAACTTTGTGACGCCTATCAAGCGTACAGTTCTAATTACTAGTAACGACGCTTTCCTCGTTACATGGTTATTCGTCTTTTGGGGCACACCAAAAATCGGAGAACGTTTTGATACACTTTTTGGGGTTGGAACGAAGCCAGAAAGTATTTTCCTCTTTGTTACGATTACATTTACTGGGATCCTTTTTGGAAGATTTCAAAATGTTTGAACCAAGGGAATGCTGCATATTTCTGAACAATTGTTACGTTCATCTTCATTCATTCGGTAAGTAGGTCCTCGTTATATCCTGGTTCTCCAAAGGATCAACGTCTTCTCTTGTTCTGAAACTTGCTCAATTGCTTGTATAAAGTTCCTCGCATAGAGCAAGAGCATATCGTACGGATGCTTAACGACGTTCCTAGTGGTTTCCATTATGACTTCGAGGGCAACTTGCCGATCAATTATCTTCAAGTGCGGCTCATCGTAAGCCTTGGTTACTGCCGGCTCTTTCTACCTAAAGTGTCTCTTCGGAAAATTTACCCCTTGCGATTATGACCTCTTCTCATTTAATAATCGAAAGAAATTCTCGTTATAAAACGTACCTATCCTGATCGTCTTTTAGTGAGAGATTCACAGAAATTATTCGCTAATATAAAATAAAATATGATATGACTGGGACAGTACGATAAGTGTTTTTATGGCAAAAGTAATTCCAGAAACTGAATTGCAGGAACTGTAAATTTTCTTGATTCGACTTCTTTTGGATTAAAGGAGTAGCATTATTAACTGACAATTGCTGTCAAGCCGGTGACTTTGGATAAATGAATAAAACTTAAATATTGTTTTCGCTGTTACGGAGATATTTTTAGTCATGCAGATTACTTCAGAATATTTCTTATAGTACAACCTTTTTTTCAGAATGAAATGTAAATTAAATACATTCCGTCCTATTAACTCTGGAACAACCGATGGATTTTTTTGCCATTGATGAGACATCTGAATTCCTAAATATTTTTGAATGCTTGGCTGAATAAGAACGTAATATTTTAAAAAAACTTCAAAAGATGAATGATGTGACAAAATAGAAGGTTCAAACTGCGTCCTCGTTGGTGCACATTTGGAACTCCCTCCTTCCACGATTCTTTGTCTGGCTATGGTAGCAAAAATGTTTTTTCGTCCTTTATTCGCCTTTTTTTAATCACGGATCTCGATTTCCTCTTTCACAGTCAGCAAAAATTACGCTTCCGTTGGTGTACGGCATTAAAAGAATCAATTGCATCTAGGGCAGTTTAAGCATTAATTGCATTTATGGCACCAACACCCTGTTCGAGGTGCCCTCTTCAGAAGCATATAATAACATAATTCCATAATCCCATGTATACACAACGTGGCAAAACCTCGACACACTCACGAGGCGACACCTCCTTCCACGCAACAAACGATAATTGGAATATTCAATTCCCTAACTAGATTCTTTTGTAATTATCGCGAGAGTGCTGATTGCAACTGTGAAATGGACGAGAGCACAAAGGAAAGGCGGTCAGGTCGCGGTCAGACTTTTAATTAAAACGGAAAACGTCACCAAACGGACACCCAGTGGATTTTGTAGAGAGTTCATATCCGCTGCGGCCTTCGTTTCCTTAACTATTGGAAGTCAGAATTGTCCTCTAAAACGGTGAGGTACAATCGCGGTCCCCTTTAATTCATTTATCGATAGCAGCTTACATTCTGAAGGGAAACATTTTATTGTAAATAATAAAGCGTCCAAACTGCGTGAAACGGACATAGTAGAAATATTTTATGACTGCTCGGACTGCCTAATAGAGTCAAATCTTCCGCATTGCAATTTTCAAAATCAAACGACCTTGAACTCATTGCTCCTATTTTCGCTAATTATAGCACACGAATATGTTTAAGCAATTTCGAACATAAAACTTCACATAAAAAAGATTCAAAGCAAAGTGCTTCACCGGAATGGAACGTCTCGCTTCAACAATGCCGATACAGAGAAATTCAGGATAAAAGGACGATGTCTATTTTCGTATCCTTTTTGTCGCCTTTGTACTTTGTAGGCCCATAGTAAGGCGACCTTGAACAGGTTTTATTTTTTTTTACATGTGACGGAATCGCTGATCGCAGTTTTAGACACCGCAACCAATTTGTGTTTGATGCGACAGAGATTCAAACGGAGATTCGTACATTCTTCCCTCCGAGTTCGATCGGCCCGTAAAGGAAATGAGCGGGCAATGCGAATCCGCAAAGGCAATACGTCTCTTTAGTGGAAGGAAAATACGACGGAGATTTTTCGACTCGCTCCCAGAAAGGCGACTGGAGAAGCGGATATTTCGATTTCCGTGGAAATTCAGGGGTTCTCGGGTGTTGCCTCACCCCCTGTTGGCTCGACAACCTGGATTGCAACTGCAACAGCAACAGCGGCAGCATCGATCATCCTAAGAGCATTGTTGGAAGAGGCGATTTCGTCTTCCATCCTGGAGGGAATCTTGGAAATTTAAAACTCTCTTGAGTGCTTTTAGAAAAAAACTGGACCGTCCGAGTTCCAAAACCTCGGGTAATGTGGGTAATTCTCTGGACCACTTTGTCTTCCTGCCATCGGCAGAAACCCGACTTCCTTTTTGCGCCCTGCCGAGTTTGCATCTGCTTTTGCACCCACGCTAAATCTGCATTTACGTGGAACACCGGATTACTCGGCCGAGCTCGCTTAGTTCCTGTTCCGATGATTAGTCGCGGTACGGATGCTCCGTGAGGGAATGGTATCACGCGTACTAGGCGTTTCGCAGTGAAGCATTACTCCGGGCCTCGATAAAGAGCTTCATAAAGCTCTCAAAGCCACTTGCTGAAATATGCCCGCAAAACTCAAGCTTTTATTTCTAAGATAAAAGAACTTACGAGCAATCCGAGTGCGTGGGAACTTGAATATTAGAGCCAACCACGAATCGATCCGTTTCGGCATCTTGATTCCTGATATGAGAAAATTTCACGTAAAAATACAGAGGTATGAAATCGACGACTGTTGAATGATTTCATTTAGAGAAATGTTAATCCCTTGCAATTTCACGGAAGTTTATCTTATCGGTAGGAGATAAAAGCATTCTAATTTCAGATGCAACAAGTCACAATAATTTAAAGAATCGTATCTTCGACGTCCAAAAATGCCGAAGGCTTTTTTTTGTATAATTTTATTTTTTTTTTTCTAAAATTCCTTTACTTTATTAAATGCAAAGCACAGCTTTGCAGATGCGATCGCTTGGAGAGACTCGTACAAAAGTGACGTTTCGATACCTTGCCCAAAGCCAAGCACGAAATCTAGGGAGTTTCTGCACGATCGATGTAACTGGCGAAGTCTGGGGGATATTCTGTCCACTTTGGCCCTATCCTTTCAGGTCGACGGAGTTTCCGGCAGCGAATACGTGCTTGTATTCGGCTTCTCCATTTTGACACGGTTTACATGCTCCTCGAGTATTAAGTCAGCTTCTGCGGCGGGTCGGGAAAGGATGCTCGCTCCAAGACGACGTACACGCCCAGAAGCGGAAGAAGACGAAGACATCGGAGTCGAGGGAGTTCTCGAGTAATCCTTCTAGATTGAATCCCTCCCGAACTCAGACTGCGATCGGGAGTTCCCCGAGGAGACTTCCCCCAAGATTCCCCGGAAACATCATGCAAATTTCCTGCGCGGTCCAAACAAACGCACGTGACACATATATTGAGTGTTTCGATTAACGTGGACATTTCAAATGGATCCTTCATCGTATGGATTTTTGTTATCGTGAATAAAAAGTCAAAACAATTCGATTTCGTCTAAAGAAACCAATATTATGGTCGATAAATTACTTTTTCTAAATTGATATATATTTTTTTAATTTTATTTTTAACTTGTCGAAGGAAGAGAAAACCTGCTTCGCAAAAGTCCAAAGCAGTTTCAACGAAGTAGTCTAACTGGCGTATTCGAAAACGTTGATATCTATGTGGAATGTGGAATTAAATTTGAATTAATTTTCGTTGATAAAAGGACTCTGAATTCCTTCCTGACAAAGACTACTTATTATTCTTGAAATGGAAAACATTAAGAATTGCCTAAAAACTTAGTTGGAGGACACCTAGGTAATTCTAATCGTTTACACTGTACATTTAAAAATATAGTAACTATTGACGTGATCCATTCAACGCTTTTTACAATTCCTATGAATTTACTAACAATATGTTCAACCATATTATAGGTTATTTCAATTTTCGTAACTTGTACTAATTTTCCTAACAATGGCTTAACTAGTGATTGAAAGAACGTGAAAAATTCAATGCAATGTCCGTGTGTTGGGCGACAGGAATTTAATGAATTTAGTAGATCTGCAATTCACTCTCACAAAACCATTTCGTCTCTCGAGGAACAAAGCTCTCGGTTCCGGATGAAAGTTTCACAAACTAGGCACAACACGAAATCGCATTGGAGCGAGCATGAGCGTGAAGATGAATCATTACGAACAAGGGACAATGTTTGGAAATTGCTCGGCCTTTGTTCTAAATTGGTTCCATTGCCTAAGTGGCTCATCCATTTGCTGAATGACAAATTTACAAGAAAGTAAAAATTCACTTCATTGTCTGACCATCCTGACCAGTGTCCCAGTTTTTCAACAGCATTCCTGAACTCAGTGTCCTACTTCTACGAGCTCAATTGCTTTCTTTTAATTCAATTCGATTAGATCTTAATTCCGTTCTAAAGTAGCGATATTCAGACTTGGAAAAAATAATTTCCCGAATATGGTCACAACCCGTGGCAAATACCATTTTCGCAAAAACAAACAGAAACGCGTATCTTCTATTATGCCTGATAAAGTCCGTTGTAAAATGCGTATTCGAAAGGAAAAATTTTCTTTACATTTCTATGCATCTAGAAAATGTTATCTGGCGCCTGAAGAGTCGGGAAGAACGTCAAAACCTTTCTTGTATAATCTTGGGTCTTTTTCTTTATTGTGATGTATCAAATTAATATTATCTGATGGAATTGGATCAATATAATTATTAATCGGAAATATGTAACGTCGAAAATAGAAATGGATCGATGATGATGAATGGATTCTTAACAATTTCAAACTGCATCGAAAATGCTTTCCGTGAAGACCATCCGTACTTCGTGATATTTGTGCCAAGAGTGTCGATTACTGTAAGCGGAGTAAAAACTGTGCTTTAAAATGCTCTGGAATCGTTCTATAATGTACTTTGACGGAAATGGATAGTAAAGTGCAATAAATGAACGCTTCGAGTGGTCGAGCATTGGTTGGAAGATTTCTATCTTTGAACATTTGTCCACGGTAAAAAAGTCCTGACATGTCTGCAACGTTCTTTTTGATAAAGCTAGACTGCTAACTAATTTTGAGAACGATCAAATTAATCGGGAAATAAAATAAGTTTTTCTATCCCATACTATTATTACGTCCCACGTAACTCCACCCCTCCAATTACATATATTATATAAATTAAGCGTCATAATTACTATTTCATCAAATACTATGTTACTTCGATATTAATATCGTGTTATATCGTCTTCGCTCGTCTCTCTATTTTCTATCGAACATGCTTTAGTAACGTCTTCAAAATAGGTAACCGTCATCAAGTGAAAAGTGAAAAGAACGAGAGTCCCTTGTTCTTAAGGGCGCTCACTGTCCCCGTGAGGCCCTGCAAAATCGCTAGAATGGTGAGCGCCCTTAACACTAGAACTACCAAGACCAGTCAAAATGACTGGCTTCAAATAGCCCATCCTATACAAGAAAAATCCGCCGGTAGTTCTAGTGTTAATCTTCTAGGACAACGATGATCCGGGCCAGTGGTGGCTCCAAGTACAGATTGTTAGTACACGTAAGAAAACTCGATAAAAGTGGACAATGTTAAGTTGAGGGCAGTGTCCTTTCTCTACCAAAATTTTGAGACGATGCACCTCAAGAATAGTATAAAAAGGGACGCACCTACGCTCCCAGGTCAGCAGTTTTTTCTTGAAAATCCATCAACGACGAGCGATTCCTTAAAAGTACGAGCGGGCAAGAAGACCAGTCTCTTCTTTTCCCTTTTCAACGACGTTGTTTAAAGTACCAATTTTTCTATGTCCCAATAAATCAACCATTCACACTTAAAAGAACTTTTCCTTTTCTTTCCTCTTTTCTATTTGAAAGGAGAAACAATTACATCCCTAAACTTCTACTATTCCTTTCATGTAAGAGGGCGCGGGGCTTGGTCTAGTTTCCCCTCTATATCTAACTCCTACTATCCCTTTGATTTAAGAGGGTGCGGGGCTTGGTCTAACTTCCCTTCTATATTCGAATCCTACCATTCGTCTGATATAAAAGGGCAGCGGACCTTGGTCTAGTTCTCCTCTAAACTTAAATACTAAAACCATATTAGAATTAAGCTCACATGTTATTTATGGATTATTAAACAGGCAGATGGTTAGGCGGTCTGGGAGAAAATTCGCTCTCCTAGTAACTTTCGCCCAAGCAGAGGGTAGACCTAAATATACGACCCGTAGGCGACCGCACAGAGGAACAAGGAGAAGAGCCCAGGATCAACGCCCGAAAGCGTCCCCCTCTTCTCCAGAAAGGGTTACATTTATCCCCCCGAAGCGTCTTGAAGCTATCAAGGCGCTCGTCAAAGCTTCCGCTCCAAGGACAACTCCTCGACCCGTCCTTCACCGCCTCACGGGTGTCGAGATCCGCACCCCCAATTGGGAAATTATCCCAATTGATATTGCCGATATTGATATTGATATTGATATTGACGACGATAACGCCCAGGCATTGGCACCAAGGGACTCCAGATTCCCCAAGCCAGTAATTATAACTATCGAATAAAATAAAACCACGTTTATCAATTTCGCAAAGATAACTTAATTCTTCCCACTCAGACGTAACGCTATCACCATATACCCACGTAATTGTCTTACACAATTTTTTCATGAATGTCTAAAAATATCAGGAAAAGAAATTCTAAATGTATCACCTCTTGGAGATTTCACATATGTATGAATTCAAACTTGAACTCCATTTCCGAAGGGTACCAATTCTGTTTTTCTAAATACATATTAACATTTGTGACAAAGCGAATAACACAACGCACATTTACACCGACAATTTTTACAATAGCAAAAAGTTATGGCTGCACGATAGTACGCTCGGAGAAATCTTTTCCGGTAGGTGGTCCATAATGCCTCGAAATTCACGGAAAGAAGTTTGCGTCTCAATTGCAGCGGTTCTCTAGAGATCGGTCGATAGGTTGGACGCGTATTACCGCAAGAAAATAACGAGATCCCCTAAGGCGAGGGTGTTTCCAGTTTGGAAAAATCGCGACATTATCACCGAGCTCGATTCCTGCGCGGAATTCGGCTCGCTTCAGCGATTTTCCGACGATTTATCCTCCGAAACGTTTTGGCCCCCAAGTCCATGAATAATGTAATCTCTTTCAAAGCGGTCGTGAACTTACGCAGAGTGACCATACGTCGGCGCTTCGTAAAAGGGTCGATACGGCGAGAAAAACTGAAAGCAAAAGGAAGCTGAAACGACTATCGCACTTCTTCGACTATATGACAAAAGACCCGTCAGTTTCGTTGAAAATGAATAAATTCAATTTTGGTAAGAAAAGAACATATGCAGAAAACTTACTTCCTCAAATTTGACACAGTTCCTCTTACCAATATAATATTAAAAACATTATTCGTTGTGACTTCATAGTCAAACTAGACTCGAAACGAACGAAGTCAATTCCGTGAATAAGGATTATTTTTGGAAATTAAATAAATACATGTTTTCAATATTTGATTAAGTCCATTCCTTTTTGATATTTATTTTTTAGCTTACTATGGTATACTGATGCTTTTTCCCTTCGCGCAGCAGTTAACCTTGGAAATTTTGTACAAGGTAATTACCATTCATCAAACGCTCTTCTGTCTTCCGCCTCAGAGTCTTACAAACAGCAGCAAAACCGTTTCCGTGAGTCCCTTTTTGTGAAACTCATTACTCAGTACGTTGCAGAAGGAGCAGCTGAACCAACTATTCACTCAAAGCGCAGCTTTATCGCCATTTTTTTCATGCGAACCGGAGGGAGCTTACCATCTCGTTACAAGTTAAGCAGTTTGATAGTACATGCGCTCTAAGCCCTAATAGCTACATTTCTATTCCTGCTCTTTAATGTGGTATTAGCTGTCATTTCCAACACATTTTCATGGAATCGTAGTTTCGCAGAGAAGCTTACCTTGCGCATATTACAAATAGGCATCACTTCTAAATAAATAAAAATTCTATGAGCGAGTCCATTTAATGGTACACATTATCGTTTATACGTTTCTAGACAACGACGTAGACTCTAATTATACATAGTTATAATAACAAAAAAATGATATTATAGGAACGACTTTAGACTAACAAGTCGTTCATGGGTCAAAATGTATAAATCCACTTTTAGAACTTTTTTGTATTTCAGTTTCAAAGTCCTTGATCGATGCTTAGTTTTTTATATTTATTCATTCTCTCCATTTCCTCTTTAGTAGAGTTCCTCGGTTCGGCCAAACGGTGGCTCAAATGTATAATTATCAAATTAGTACCGCGTTATATAAGAATAAGTATCATTTACATGTAACAATTTTAACGATACGCGCGTTTTCAAATGTTTTTCGGATTTCCGTTACGTTTTCCTCATTTTTAGGAGTCAAGCAATTTGGACGAATGTTTCTCCAATATTGGTACCAATCATCGATCACGGTAATTTTCACCGGCAGGGTGTCCATATCCAAAGTTGGAATGAACCGTAGCGGATAACGTAGACGTAACGTTAGGAAGGGAAGTTGCAGGCCACGTAGGTACGCACCGCCTGCGCCGGCTGGTAACTACTGTTGCTTCTCCCGTCCGCGATCGCGCCGGGAAACCTCAAAACGGTACACATGTATACGGTTCCGGCTCAGCCCCGAGTGTTTCCCGGACTGTAGCTGCGGCGAGAGACATCGGTGGCGAATTCGAGCGTACTACCGCAGCTCGGAGAAGAGAGAAGTACGGCGTTACGCTTTCCCGAGTGCGTCCCGACGTCAAAGGACTCCTCGAGTGCCCACCGTTCATCTTCGGCGCTTACCTTCACTTAGAGGGACGCGATCCTCGACACGGAGGAATTCGCGAAGCGTCCCGGAAATGAACTCGGAATCTAAGAACGAATGCCGGAATTACGACAGGATGGAGCTTGCCATAACGAATGGCATGCATAATAACCCGGAACGGAGTCCGTGAAACAAAAAACAGAGACAGACACGCATCGTTAAGGTGAAGTGAAAGACGTCGAGGAACTTGGTCGACGTAGATAAAGAAAATTTTTCTAAATGCCTACGTTGCCGACGTTCGTTTTTATATTGACAGCTGGGTCAAATTATATTGGGTATTGTACCAAATGGCATAGTCCACCTGTCGTTTTAGTACAATAATTATAAAGAAATCTAAGTAAAACTCCAGAAATCCTCTGGATTCATGCTTTCTGGGGCCCTAATTGACTGCAGAGGGACCCCCTGCGCCATCTGTGATTTCCAGAACAATTAAATTTTCACTCCGAGACCTCGTATTCCCATCGTTTTGGCATAGAAGCGCATACGACACTTTTTTTGTCTTTATCCGGTTGAAATGCGAGTTTATCGACTACCAGAGTGTTCGAAATTGTCGTAAAATTGTCCTGACCCTTCCGATTCTCATATCAGAGCCTTCGATAATTGTATATTGATCGAAATATGAGAGCTCGACGCCATTTTGGTTCTGGTCTGGGCTGTGTTAAATAATTTTGTTTAAAAATCCAAATCTTGAATGTGCCAGGACAATTCTTAGACGATCAGGAAGGATGTGTCAAAGTTTCGGACAGTTTGGTCTAATACCCTTAAAAAAAGTGTTGTATTCGAATCGACTGATTTGAAGGGGGTTCACCTTAAGCCAGCTGCCGAGGACTCTCTCAATAACGAAGTACAATTGCACACCGAATACAGAACATTCTGCACCCACTCTGGAATGCTTTACATGGTGTATAACGTAGTTGTATTCGCACGAGTGCCAGTTCGTTTTGTCTAAATAGAATAATCTAAAAATGGCTACCCCCCTTTTCAGAATCAGAACACGTGTCTAGGTTATGTTTCAAACACATTCGTTAGGTATTATAAAAATTGTAAATGATTTTGAATTCGTGACAACTGACGTTTCGACGCAGGAAGGGTCGATGGTTGGGAAATTTTATTGGATTATCACCATGTGGCAAATCATTTTTCTTAATCATTTTAAGTCAATCTGTTCAGCAACGTGTCTAGAACTCCGTTAATCTCCCGCAGGAGTAGGAAACATAACGTCGCAAGGAAAAGAGGGATATTTGGAAGCATGAAAATGTAATACGAAAGCTCTTACTTGTAACGGACTTCTGGGGGACTTTTATCGAATTTCGAAGGAAGTCTTAATAGATTTCCATTATTATTGAGAAATATACGATGAATTATAGTAGAGGCGGATATTGCTTGCATTGGCTAGTGTCGGGGAATTCAGGTTCCCGTTTCTCGGGACGTTGTAATCAGAGCTCTCTCGTTATTTAAAGCCCAGGAAAATTCGGAACGATCGAACGATACGAAGTCAGAGTTTCCTCGTTATCCCAAGACTAAGGAAATTCAACTCGAATAACGGGAACTTTGATACATGAACACCCTCGCGAGCGGAGGATAAGAAGCGTACACGAAAAATCGATAGAGGAGCCTATGGGTGAACCATGATATTTAAATAACATTTCGACACGATCGACGCAAACGAGGCAAAAGTTCGAGGTATTATGACCGCGTTTATGCCTTATTGAGTATCGATAAAATAACACCAGTCCAGGATGAGCGGTGGGCAAGACTTCTGCAAAAAGTACGTGTCAGCGATCAGTGTATGATAAAACAGGTACTGCAACGAAATAAACTACAATACGTACTTCCATAATTTCTATGCATATTTAATTGTTGTCAAAAGCATTGCTCGTACTATCTGTTTGTAAATTATCAAGCTACATATTAATTTATATTTTTTAAATACGAAAAATATTCTAGTGACGCCTCGACTTTAAAAACTACATAGGTGAGGAAAGAAGCGCGTTGTTACTTTCGACCCGTGTTATTTTAGACCCCGTTATCCCCTACTTGATGGGATAAATCAAAAACCGAAAACCATAGTTACGGTTTTTTTAGACTTGCCCTCCATTTCCCTATCCATCATTTCCCACTAATCACGAAAAAGTGTCACCAACTTATTCCAAAATCGAATTTTTTAATGAATGGGAAGGGTACTTTTTAATGGAATAAACTTTACGATGGATTGATTTTGAAATGGCTGAAGAAGGAATCGTAAAATGCAATGGGATGTGAGAGATGAATTTTAATATTCATAAAATACGATTTATACTGCGCGTTTCACTTGGCACTCGATAAATATGTTAGGTTCTTTCACATGTTCACATAAATTGCCTATAACACCGAAAAAGATGTAACTGTTAGGTAATGATGGTAGCTATTGCTAACCTTTACGAATCTACTCGAGGGTCACCGCGATGATTCGGGTTAAACAAAGCTTGTCAGGATGGACCTGAATACGATAAAGCGCGAGAAAAAAAAAATTACACGTCTCGTTTGGACTTCCGGGCCTCGGGACAAGTCGAGAAAATGGCCTCGAAGACATTTTTGCATACAGAACGAGACTACCCTGTTATGACGCCGAAGGCCATTAAAAGGAATCTTCGTGAAGTTTATGTTTCTTCGGAACGCGGGAAAGTTAGCACGTATTTTAAGCCCTTCGCTCCTCGTAGGCAAAGACGCAGACGGCGGCCACTGTTAACAAGCAAATTGGTTTTGCGATAAACAAGAAGCCCACTTTGCAAACCCATCTAATAGCAAAGTAGGAGCAGCTCGATGTTATCACTGGAACCACACCAAGGAAGTTCCGGCCATGATGGTGTTCCAGCACGTACCGGATCTACTAAATGATACGCAGATCCGTGCCCTGGCCAATTTGCACAAAGTGCCTGCAAGAATGCCGAGGTGATATTGCAGAATTTTTTTAAAGGGATATTAAACATTCAATTTAATCCAATACGTGGCAAGAGGTGGCTTATAAATGTCGTTTCTCGGTGCTACCTGGGCGAATAAAAATTTTAAAAGCAAAACGTACATGCTAGGAGATTTGTTATTTGGAACCTATATATACATGCACAATGTAATGTGCACGATAGATTTCTGTAGCACATAAATGATAACCTAGTTCTCCGAAATGTAAACGAATCGTCTTGAAACCAAAACATACTTGATTTATTTACGAGTTTTAAGTAATTGAACGTTTGGAGATCGAAAATGCTCAAGCAATACAGTTGCATCCGGAACGACTTAGATTGACAAACAAATATTTTCAGTCGTGGCTTGATAAATTTACTGTTATCACATTCAATTCTTGGTGTAATTTCGGAATGATAGTTGTCACTTTCTATGGATTTATAAGATGGTAATTCTTATTAGAATAACAAATGTTTAAATCACTTCTTGGTTCCATCAAGAGGGAATTCTTGCAAACATTCCCTTGTATGTGTCTAACATTATGTCTGTATGTATTAGCCAATCTTTTTTCAACCTTCACGAAACGCTCGAGATGGATCAACCATTAGAAGGGGGCAATATTCAGTGGGCAGAAATAGCCTATACTCCAGGGACTTTCCCCAGCACTTTCTGAAGTCTGATGAAATCGAAACTGGAGTTAGTTAACTGTCAGCCAAGTGGAGCGCAAACGCGTTGAAGCCGCAGGGAACTCGATTTACCTCAATTAGCAAATTATCAGTTTCCCTCACGCCCCTTACTTCTCTCTCTTCCTCTCTCCATAAATGTAATCTTTGAAATGTCGTTACTATAACGAATTACACTGTATGTAATCGAGATATAAGTAACTATAAATATATCTTAAGAAAATGAAACTTAATCACAAACTTAAATAATGTCAGATGTACATCGTTTTAAGGTGAAGTGAAACATCCTTCAAATCAGTCGATTCGAATACAACACTTTTTTTTAAGGGTATTAGACCAAACTGTCCGAAACTTTGACACATCACTCCTGATCATCTAAGAATTGTCCTGACACATTCAAAATCATCAAACAATTATCGAAGGCTCTAATATGGGAAACGAAAGGGTCAGGACAATTTTACGACAATTCAGAACACTCTGGTAATCGATAAACTCGCATTTGAACGGGATAAAGGCAAAAAAAGGTGTTGTATGCGCTTCTTTGTCAAAATGATGGGAATATGAGGTCTCGGAGTGAAAATTTAATTGTCCTGGAAATCACAGATGGCGCAGGGGGTCCCTCCGCAGTCAATTAGGGCCCCAGAAGGCATGAATCCAGAGGATTTCTGGAGTTTTACTTCGATTTCTTTATAATTATTGTACGAAAACGACAGGTGGAATATGCCATTTGGTACAATACACAATATAATTCGACCCAGCTGTCAATGTAAAAACAAACATCGGCAACGTAGGCATTTAGAAAAATCTTCTTTATCGACGTTGATCAAATTCCTCGACGTGTTTCACTTCACCTTAACCCTTTTAATGCCGGCTGAAGTCGTTAGCACTTATAAAACGACGATATATCGTTGCCAAAACTGTAAGGGTTAACTACGTATACGTAGATCAATGATATAATAAAGTAACGATAAGAAATTATCTTCATTCGAGCATCTATCATGTTTTAGACTCACGTCCTAACGAGTAATGACCACCGAGATATCGAGATCGATCGTTAATATCGAAACGCCAAAATCCAGGGAGCGCCCCAATCCCGGCTCTGTAATATGCCAATTAGGGTAGAAGGTAATTGGTTAAGCCTCTGAAATTCTCTCAGAGTTTCCACGGGAAACGCTCAAACGTGCAAAATTATTTAAAGAGGAAAAACTGAAGGACATAATCCAGTTTGATTTCATTCTACGTTTATAGAAATCAATTAAGAATCTCTCCAAAGAGAGAAAATTCGAAGAATTCAAACTTTGCCGGTGGTAAAAAAACGAATAACATATTTCAATTTTGAACAATATAAATATATGCCTGCAGAAAATACTTTTGGTGTGCAAGAATTTCAGGAAATACATGTTCGTTTTTTCCCTCAATTACAAAAATAATTTAAATCGGTTCCTTTCCACAAGAAGTTTGAATTAACTATTTTTTCCAAATAAGATTGTACATTCTCATCATTAATAACTCAAATCAGATACCGTTGTCATGTTTCATAGTATATTTTGTTCCACAAAATGTATAAGTACATCTATTTAGAAATTCTGTCTCTCCATTAAAATCTTAAATCGAATAATTTTGTGAAATATTCCGCGGAACATACAAGTGCATCTGTTAAAAAAATTATAGGTCCGTTAAAAATTATATATTTGTGGAAACCAGTAGTTTTTTACTACTTCAAACCGATGGTAAATGATTAGAGAGCAAGTTAAATATTTTTTATTTTATATATCCAGAGAGATGTAGAGATTTATTTCAACCATTTTTCCCAAATTCCGTATTTGAGTTGAGAATTTCTTTCCCTATGGTAGTAACAATACGCGCCCGAAACATTCATTGTTTGAGCGGATGCAACAACTGCAGTGTCAAGAACACGAATTCAGCGACTCGACGGAACGACTAGGCGATGCACGACACGAATTTACGAATGTGGAAACTTGCCGAGTTTGTTACAGACAGGATTGTTTAATTTGTGAGCAGCTAGTACTAACTTGCCGTCTGCCAGTAAATATTTAATAGGTAGGTAAATATTTAATAGCAGTTGCGGCCTCGTCTTGCCGAAGGGGGTCCATGCCGGTCGAAATGCTCCTTACTTATGAACAAAGACACTGCATAGAAACGACTATTCGTACGTTTACAAACATTCTATTGTCTTCCTAATATGCTTCGTTTCTTCTCTGGAAAGGAGAGCAAACAATATTTTCACGAGCAAACCCGATCATTCGATTAAAAATTTATTCCGTTCAGTTATACTAAATTTTAGACGTCTTTTAGATTCACAATTTTGAAGTAGACTTTTGTAGAAAGTCTACAAATAAAGAACATTTTCGCTGCTTTAACGTCACCATAAAATTCGAGATCGATGTGAAAATAAATTGTAGTTAAGTGAACGCGGAGTGCTTTTTAAGCCACCTAGTTGTGAATTTATGGTAATGTTCTGTTCATCCTCGGTTACATCACGACGGGATTATCCACGTAACTGCAACCGCGATACCTCATCGTTCAGGGATTAGTCTGACTTAACATGCCGAACTAATATTTCACAGAAACCTTACAAGGAATCGGACTAAAACCAATTCACATCCTACTTTCTATATCCAAAATCGATAAAATACTCTACACGTCGACTCAAAAATTTGCGTTAAAAATAACACACGTTTTCTATCACTTTGACATGTATCCAGTTAAATCAATACGGATTAATTTTATAATCTCACGGAAACAAATATCACATCCAACACGGATTTGTGCTTAAAATCGTGCAAGATTTATGTTCACGACGCGTCAAAAAACAAGTGTTGTACGTATTTGAGCCCATAATTATGAAAGTGGTCTAAGCCAAAATAAAAAAAAAATGAGTTTATCAGTTATTTCACCCCATATTATTTTAAACCAAATTAATTCAATGTAATTTTTTCGATATTGTCAAAAATGAACCATTAGATAGTGATTGTAATTTCAATATTATATGGAATTCATTTACTGTTAATTATGAAAGTGGTCTAAGTCAAAAATTTAAAGAAATGATATAAACATAACTTTAAAATAGCACGTGGCCCTCCTTGGCGCGTTTTTGAATTACAGAATAAGCCAACAAATGACAATCAAACAATAACAGAAACGACAATACTTTCCGGTCTACCTAACAANTATTATTAGTTGTTAGCATTTTATTATTAGTTGAAACGTTTTGAATCTTTCACCTAAAAGAGGAAGACCAAAAATATACGGAAATATTAAATAACTTTCACTATGCACCACTACTAGACCAGTAACGGAAGAAAAACAAACATATTATGTGTTTATGACCATACATCTCTCCAGTTTTTCAGGAACATTTTAAAAATCTTAAAAACCCATAATGATAAAAGCCTAAAATGATAAAAATGGATTACTTTTTAAAAATAATTAATAAAGGTTCATGAATTATTTTATCAAAATTATTGTTTCTAATATAACTCGTAGTTCTTTATTGCTTTAAGTCATTCATAGGACATTCAGTTAATTTTGAAAATGGTCCAAGTCAATTCACACTTTAAAAACGACATTTTGGTATGAAATTCACACAAAATTTCATATTCATAATAAATTTCCATTAATCAAGAGTAATAAAATTCTAAATTAAAATGTTGCATAATATAAAAATATTTTTTAATTTATTCAAATGCAATGCATTAAATATCTCGAAACAAGAAATATATGACTTAGACCACTTTCATAATTATGGGCACATTTGAGCACTCAAGTTCAGTGCTCGGGTGCTTGTAAAAAACGTAAACGTTATTAACAATAAGTAATAACGGAGAACATGGAGGTTGAAATGCGTTCCGAGTGGATGTTCGACAGAGACTAAAAATTTGTGTCCGGTCCGTTCGGAAAATCCCATTGGAGAAAAACCGTTGGAAATTGTACGATAGTGGGAGAAATCCGGCACCGGATGGTTCGGCACCAGGGTGGACACGTGCGCGCGGAAAAGTCCAAGTGGACGCGTACCTGGGGTGACCTGAGAAACATAAATGGTAATATCTTGTACCGAGGACGGTTCTTCCCCAGTGCAGTTAGGGATGGTTTTAAAAACTTCACATTCGACAAGTAAAGGGTCTTTATGGTCGGACTTGCGCGACGTGTCGACGAATATTCTTGACCCTTCTTTACGGTTCTCAGGTGGTCACCAAATGCGACTCGAAGTCCTAGTCGGACATCTTAAAAAGCGGTAAACGAATCGGTATATTGAATTAATTGTTCCTCAGGAGGAAACAGTACGGTTATAGAATGAAATCAACTTTCAGAGAATCTATATACTCGTATACAATAATGAAACAAAATATAGACATATGTACATCATAGAATAAAACGATAAAAAAAATTAAGTACCCCGAATGTCGTCGCATGAAATCGTTCCCAGATAAACATATATCTTCATACTAAAACCACGTTAACAAAATAATTGAAAGGAAACAGAGTCTATCTCGCCGTTAACGGCAGATACAACTCAATCCGCTTAATCGGATAGATGATTTTTATTTCCCAACCTCTCGTATCTTACGGTAGTTTGAACCGCTGTGCGTATCGTAACCGCACATTACGATCCCCAGAACCGAACTATTTATCCGTGTCAGCATAATGCATTACGCGTGCTGTGACAGAGATGAACCGATGCACCAAGCTACACGGGAGCGTATATACTCGGCAATGTACGTGCACAAGTGGCATTGACTCGGTGTTACGCGGTTGCGTTACTCCGACGCGAATCGAAGATTCCATCGAGGTTGGACGCGCCGCTGTAACGCGAATCAAGTTCCATTCCGTGGCTTCGGACAAGATCCGAAGGGCCGTTGATCGACTAGCAGCTGCAACCCTCCACGGCTCGCAGCTTCGGATTTCGGAGCGCTCGAGACTACTCAAGAGCCAGAAGCACGGCCGAGCGACGATTCAACCATCCGGACACCACTCCGAGACCTTGATTACGCCAACTTGCTCGGTCCGGGGCAATTGCAGCTGCAGCTGCAACTCGCGAACCCCGTGAACCCATTTCCACGGACGGTCATTTGCGTCCGCCGTCTCCGATGGAAAAGCCCTCGATGAACATTGATTAAACCGCGGCCGAACTATTCGGCGCTTCGAGTGCGACATTCGGTTGCACTTGCGCGCAATGAAAGCGTCATTGCCGGTATTCCGAACAGCCGGAGCGCCGGCTCAAATAATCGCCCAACTGCCTCGACTCGGAAAAACAACACCGGCCGATTGACCTGCATTCGAGGCGTTGAAAAAACACGGTTTCCTCTGCGTTTACTGGAAATACAGACTGATGCAGGGTACACCCTGTGTACCGCCATCTAACCGAGAGTTTGCGATCACGGTCTCTCGTTCAATTGTTATCCCGATAATTACGCGTTGCTGCCCGCAAAAGTAATGGACCCCTAAAATGTTCACTTCCTAATGTATTTATGGTTTTCCAGGTTCTTTGTTAAGGTGAAGTGAAACACGTCGAGCAACTTGATCGACGTCGATAAAGATTTTTCTAAATGCCTAGGTTGCCGACGTTCGTTTTTATATTGACAACTGTGTCGAATTATATTGGGTATCGTACCAAATGGCATACTCCACCTGTCGTTTGCGTACAATAAATATCAAGAAATCGAAGTAAAACTCCAGAAATCCTGTGGATTCATGCTTTCTGGGGCCCTAATTGACTGCAGAGGGACCCCCTGCGCCATCTGTGATTTCCAGGTCAATTAAATTTTCACTCCGAGACCTTGTATTCCTATCGTTTTAGCATAGAAGCGCATTCAACACTTTTTTTGCCTTTATCCCGTTCAAATGCGAGTTTATCGATTACCAGAGTGTTCTAAATTGTCGTAAAATTGTCCTGACCCTTTCGTTTCCCATATTAGAGCCTTCGATAATTGTATATTGATCGAAATATGAGAGCTCGAGGCCACTTTGGTTCTGGTCTGAACTAAGTTCAAAAATTGTTTCCAAAAATCCAAATTTTCAATGTGTTAGGACAATTTTTAGATGATCATGAGTGATGTGTCAAAGTTTCGGACAGTTTGGTCTAATACCCTTAAAAAAAAGCGTTGTATTTGAATCGACTTATTTGAAGGGTGCTTGTTTCACTTCACCTTAAGTGGATATAGGAAATTTGGGGAAATTCCACTTCGGGGTATTATAATTTATTAAAATGTGTGAGGCCTAAATCGGGCTTTCCTTTTTGTACAAGATTTTATCAAAATCTGACGAAGTCGTCCAGTACTCGTGTCACACGTTAGCTTTGAATGTAATCACAAATGTGAGAGCGTGATTGTGATTTCACAATTAATAAGGTAAGAAGCAGATTCGCGAATCCATTACGCTTATTGGTGCCGTCAGGACACTTACTTATTAATTATAATCCCCTGAGAGCAAACGAGTTTATTTCACTTGTGGTAAACTAGTCACAGACGAAACGTAATTAAACCGTGGGCAAACTATGCACCGCTGGGAATATGACATCGAGGTGCACTTCCAAGTGTTGAAAGCTCTTTCATAAGTCATTTGGATTGGCCCTGGCAAAGACAAATAGTGGCTATGCCAAATAGTTGGTGATTTTGTCAAGTGTTCTAAATTTCTTATTAACTGCTTTGAAGCATTTTTTTACGAAAGTTGATTCTTTTTCAACGTACGGAATGCACAAAATACGAGAGCCTGCTAAAGGTATGTAACGAAGTGGTCGGATAAAACATAAAAATAATGTACCGTAGATATTTTGTACAAATAAAAAACATGTGTAAAGTTTCGTGGAAAATTCAACGAAACTGAGTAAACGTATAATAAGCGCTTTATTAATCATAAAACGTGGATGTAAAAATATTAAATAGGTTATGCTATCTTTTTCCTCGTCGTAGCGTATTCACTTCAATTTGAGAGATGAGGGATTTTATTAAATATTTCGTGTCGCCGCGTTTCTCTGTTGTTTCTGCATAAAATTGTAGTTCAATGTTTTAATTTAATCGACTTTGCAATCTAAAATTACCTTTAAGGTCGAACTTGAAAAATAGCATAAACGGATAAAATTAATATCCACTCGAGATGTTAACTGCTATCGGATGCTATAGCAAATTCATTATATATAATGAAGTCGTACCTTAGCAAATCGCATATATGTATTCGTTACAAGTATTTTCTTTGAAACCCTATTTCTTATCTGCGTTCGTTTCATCTAAACTTTGACAGAATTCAAGGTAATTACATTCGAAACTCACGAAGTTACGGGTTGTTGCCTGTGACAAGCAAACTGTCGGTGAACTGTGATTAAACCGCAGCAAAACTATACATACGTGAACGTATGAGTGTCAGTTGCACTTGTGAACGGTAAAAAAGTTATGGTGATTGTTTTAACTAGTTTGAGGTTTGTACAGCTAAATGATCATCAAACTGGGACCGGAAACTGGGAAATTTATCAAGTAGCTTTAATTTTGAAAATATTGAACTCGTACTGTACCGTTTTGCAAAATCGATCAATACGGTTTACAATTTATGATCAGTGAATTCATATTTCTAGTGTACTCATTTTTAATTGCAACGACAAAAACTTTAGCGTTGCGTACTCTTTTTCTAAATAAAGGTAGAACGACACTTTAAAGTCATGACAAAACAATTTTTCTTATTGCCATGATTCGGCGGGGTCATTAGGTAAATGAAATTAATTTTTTTTCGTCTGAAAAATGTCAAAATGTAAAATAATCTACGACAGTTTGATTTAAAATGATTCTGAAATGGAAGAGAAAAAATAATGTCCTCGTCCATATTTAAGTATTAAATGTTATAAGCTTTCCCTTTTAATCAAACCATGTTCTCTTGGATAAAAAATATTCAGTTGTACGTTTTTTAATCATCCTATTACGAGACTCTTTTACTTGGATGGAAAAAAAAACATTTATTCTTCCTATTCGAGGTGCAAAGGCAAATTATACGACTGACTTTTGTTTAAAATGTCGCGATGACGTTACAGCTCAGACTTTGTAGCGAATAAAGCGAACTACCACCTGGAACAAACGTTTCAATGGCTTGGATACGCACAAACGCGCGTACATATCCACGGGAACATGATCGGCCTCGTTATATGGAAGTACATGTCGCCCGTTTAATGGACAATTCGCCCAGGGCAGTTGTCGATGGCAATACTGAAATGTTCTCCAGCGATTGGACTCACTCGCGACTACGTCTGGTTTTACGTCGGAAATTTACATCGAATTTCTCTCCGCATCAAACCTATAAAAGTGAGAAGAGATTCCTTGAAGACCGGCCGCCTTCCCCGGTGAAGAGGAATGGCCATCGAAATTCGGGTTGTTTCAGGAATTCAATTACTTATTACACTAAAGTAATTGTCCATATCGAAGTTCATCGAGTTAACATGACACGGCATTAGAGAAACTATAAATAAACATAATCTCTTGTCCGAAAGAGTACACGAAAGGTCTACAAATTTTAAGTATAAAATTGTATGATAGAAACGATAAAGAATCAGAACGGTATTGTGGGATTTAGACGCGTGTAGCATTGAAATGGCCATTTTTATGCAATTGCTCATGTTTGAGCATGTGAAGTGTATTTGGGGTTTTAAAAAAATGCGAAAAAAATACATTTACATGGATAATAAATTATACAATACTAAGTGAAACTGCAAGAAATGGTAAACTACTTATATTGTCTTTTGAAAAGGAAGTACATTAAATATAGATTTTCAAATATTTTTTTTTTTCTAAATAATATGTGTGATATCATCAAACCAGATGTAAGTAAACCTAATATGAAACGTGAATCGAAGTTTATACAATGATGCATAGTTATGCAACGAATATAACCATATATATTTTTTCCAAGTACCTGATCAAATTCCGGTTGGCTTGCGATCAAGTTTCTGTCATATAATTAGTCAAAATTAACGGGGTCAAATGATTTTGCTTTATTTTCAATTTGACTAATTTCCTCATCCTGATATTACAGCTGCATTGCAGAAATTGATTTACATGCGAAATGGACTTTGCTTCGAGGTTTCTGTAAATCAATGTAAAGTTCTCATTTGCATTACAAGTCGTAAAAGCATTTCGGGCGGAGTCCGCATGTGAGGATCGCTTGAAATTCATGGAAATTCGTAAAACTAATTGTCTCCGGTCGCTCCCGTTCGAGGTTTGCGTTGCGTCTAAAAAGGGGGGGTTTAAGGTGTCGATACGAGGGCACCAAACATTTCCGGGCTGACGGGAGACGAGGATCTCGTAAAAGTAGCGTCCGCCCATGTCGCCGGAGGAATTTATCGCCCGATTCAACGAACGAGCCGAAAGTCGTAACTGAAAAATCTCGACGGCTCCGTGATCAATTCGAATTGGGAAAAGAGCGTTTAGCTTTTAACCTTACTTAACGGCAAGAGGGTGTGCTCATGGGTTTTATGGTTTTTTAGCCGTTAGGCGGGGCTCCACTTTGTCATTTCGGGTCCATTTAGCAAATGGCATCAGTATAGAGAAATATCTATCCCATTTTCCTCTTTTGACTCGAAGATTATTTACACGTTCGTTGCTTAAAGGATGTCGCTTTAACAATATTTTTCTTGGTAAAAATGCGACATCTGTTTATCTTGAAAACGACTTCTTAATTTTTTACGGAATAGACTTAATTAACCTGCTGCTATTTTTATAATTGTTGTTAGCATTTTATTATTAGTTGAACTTAGAATTATTTGAATAAATAAATTAGTTGAACTTGAATGATTTTATTATTAGTTGTTAGCATTTTATTATTAGTTGAACATTAAGGATACCTCCGAATATCCGAAGGGCTACCAAATCTTTTCTTCCTACGTTCCAAAACCGTGAATTCAAGGAAATACCTATCTACGAGGAGAACTAACGGACACTTTTTCTTCCCGCCAATCCCCGTCGAGGTTCATCGTCCCCGTGTGGTGCTTACGCCCGCAAGTGACGTTTAACAAAGGGTTTTCTCTAAGATTACTCCTCCTTGGCCCGCGGAAAGCCAACTAAAGGCCATTTTACGAGGTGGTAGAACTTTGCTGTAAAGCTCGACCCGAGTTGGCCGACAAGACTTCGACCTGTAGAGCGTAAAAATAATAGAAGGTATCCGGAAGAGAACCGGAGCAAAATTCACGCCGAAATTTCACACCCTCGGTGGACCATTCGTGGAGTCTCCACGGGATATCTCTGATGCATGTACCATTCGCCACGCGAAGGTGACCGTCCTCCCACTGAAACGCTGCGAAACAACCGCCACCCCTGTATTTTCGACGTGACGTCCCTTCCATATTTTATTCCCAAATACAACATAAACCGAAACCGACGAGGATGCGCCAGGTACAGTTCATCGGTTGTTTTATTGGATCCGTGTAGACAGGGCCATTCTAACGAGAAGGTAATTTGCGCTATAAGACCACCTCAGAGCGATACATCCGAGAGATGGGGAGAAATCCCCACACCGTGCTGCAGCCAGGGAAATTATTTAAATAAACACATCTCCCGGACTTGATTAACCCTTTCCGGCCCTCCATCGGAACTCCCCCGTTGACGGGACTTTCCGTTTCCGCCTTGACGTCGGAAAAAAACTAGTAACATCTCCCGGACGTTCCAAGCGTCGGGACGTTGTAATTTCCCCCTGTTCTCGTTGTTTCGGTTACATCTGTTTCCGTATGCCTTCGCCGGGATTCGAAGTTCTGTTAATTTATTATTTTTATTTACAGCCGGTATATATTTACGATTTGGGTATCACTCAAATCAGCGGTATCAAAATTCAAGATAGTTCTTGCTCGATTTTTGAAAAATAATGGTGCTCTTAAATTTACATGAAAATCAGTTTTAATTCCCTTTAAGAGAGCATCGTCCTGAGTCAGTGAATCTTGCGATAGATTAGCAATACATTGGAAACGGCATCTACCTGATTCTCCAAAAATGAACTTCTTGAAATTAACATTAAAAAAAATGTATGTTATTAAAATCATTATATTATTGAAACAGACTGCCCGGAATATAAAATGCGTTGCAATTAATTTATTGATTAAATATTAATCTAGTTTAGCCTCGTGGAAGGCGATTCGTAACCTAGGAAAACGTCGACATCGGTTGAGCAGCGAACGATATTTTCCCAAAGTAATCGAATTAGCGGATCGCCGTATCTACTCTTTGAAATTTTATTTCCGACATGCTCGGAAGCAACGATCCGCTGGTAACGGCGTTAGCTGTGCCGACCGGGACGGCTAGCACTTCGCGAAGTACCGGATCCTCGCGTGAAGTACACTCGTCGAAGCGTTGTCGGTTCGATTGAATTATCCGCGATGTGCGCGTCACTCGTGCGCAATTCGCTACGTTCCCCGTTTTCAGCTCCACCTATTTCCATTTTTCATGCCCTATTACCGTATCTCCCCTTACCCTGCTCTACCCTCTACATATATCTTTCTTAATTACGTCTACATTAACTTATCTATGAAATATTACATGAAATCGGACATGTCGTAAATAACCCAAACGCTTGGTCTAGTCGCACCTCCTTTATTTCTGAATAATTTAATCAATATTTAAACAGTTAATCACGTGATTTTCAAAGTCGAATCAGGGGGCTTCTTCCATATGAACATAATTAAAGGTTTGAACTCGTTAGAAGGACACGTCTGATTCGGTTTTAATATTGTTCTTATTAGCAACTCCCGAGTTGAAAGTTTAATCCTATTTAGAATTCCTTATTGTAGGCCTTAAATAGGTTTTCAGATAATATAAAGAGGGGTAGTCGATACAATTAAGGCCCCATTTTAGACCTTAAAAGTTGCAAATACTTCAATTTCTTCTACTTATGGCCCTAAAGTAGTACTCAATTCGTATTAAATATGACGCATAAGATCGAATGTAAGATATAAAGAGTGAAATAGGACCAAACGAAGTCTTACTTAGGTTACGCAGATTAAAAGCAGGCCTAAAATTTTGACTTGGGTGTTGACGGCGAGTCTCGCATAGAAATTGTTCGATTTTGCGATTCGTGTCTTCCAACCGAGGAATTAGTTCATCATGACGAATAGCTTCTGAGGAAAAATGATCGTAAAGATGGTCACCATGTTCTGAAGTTGGTGGAAGGGAAGTAGTCGTTATGGTTTCCGGGGGAAGCGTGGGGATCGATGTATTATGCAAAGTCGGTACTCTGGTATTCCCATCTCTATACATCTTGAAATCAGAACCCAAAGACGGTTCCGGAATGTTAAAGTTACCAAGTTATTTTATATTTAAGGTAGGTCCCTGGAACCGTGCGTGCAGCTCATATCGATTAGGTAATTTCCCGTGATCCTCAATTGACTGGACAAATACTCAATTATTGTTGCAGACAAATCGGAAATTAGGTAGAATTTTTAGTAATACATAAGCGTGAAAAACTCGTAACCTCAAACGTCGAGAGAAACAGGTGCGTCAAGCTAGCACGGCAACATCCCA